>NW_017306578.1:933599-952496 GCF_000935625.1 Nanorana parkeri
TATGTGTATATATATATATATATACACAGGTGAAACTCGAATAATTAGAATATTGTGCAAAGTTCATTGCATTTCAACTAATGCAACTTAAAAGGTGAAACTAATCTATGAGATAGACTTATTACATGCAAAGCAAGATAATTCAAGCCGTGATTTGTCATAATTGTGATGATTATGGCTTACAGCTCATGAAAACCCCAAGAACCCCAAATCCACAACCTCAAAAAAGTAGATTATTACATGAAATCAATAAAACAAGGATTGTACATAGAACAATATCGGACCTCTGAAAAGTATCTAGTTGCTAACAAATTTCTCTGCTTACATTTTGCTGCGGCCGACGGTTAGATTCTGCAGCTGGCAAGTGAATGTAAACAAGGGGCAGAAGCAATAGCCAGCCTACTAACTATCAAGCAACGAGAAACTACAGTTATCCGGCATCCATTAATCCACATGGGTAGCGGATAACTGGGAGTTTACTGTATATAGATATTGTATATATATATTTTTTTTTTCGCAGCTTTGATATCTTGCCGTTGTGATATTTCGAGACATTCTCTATTCTCTGTGTATGACATTTACAGGGTTATTCACAAAAGGATGAAGAGTTTGGAGGAGGCAGGAGAAATTAACAATCTAGGCCAAAATAGCTGATTTGGAAAAATTACAAACTCTTCACCCTTTTGTGAATAACCATGTTAATGTCTGCCTTGTGTGAATTACTAATTGTTTTTTCTAGAAGTATGCACAATTTAAATTAGAGACATCCCCTGGAAAAGGGGGTTAAGACCCTTGACAGCTATAAGGGTCAAGATAATGGCCCTTTCTTATTACAACCGTGAGATTGTCCAGGTGGTAACAATGAAGGCAGACATTTTTTGCAGACAATTTGGGAAAGGATATGGCAACACAATTTTTTTTTTTTTCAGAACAGAGATAGGTGATTTGGGAATAAAATCCACAATAATTATATACAAATATTACATCTATGGTTTGCGTCTTTTAAAACTTAAAATAAACGATCCCTATAACAAAGGAAGCCCTTACTGATTTGATTTTTTTGAACATTTCCTTTGGTCGTTGAGAAATAAGTGTCAGTTTACTGGTGCATATGTTGTAGCTAAAATATAGTATTTAAAGCTCTAGGCAAATATAAAAGATAAAAGTTAATGCAGCTCTGTACTGTATTCATTCATAAATTATTAAATGTATTTGTTGGATGTAACTAATGTACAGCAGTCTTTTACTGCCTAATCAGTATCCTGGGGGTGGAGAGTCTATAACTGTAACAGAGGGCTGGGCAAACCCATTATGGACAGAGAAACACATTCTTTGAAAGGTAAACAGATCCCTGTATTTCATTTGCTTGCTATATTTTTTCCCTGGAGTCCAGTTTTAAATAACTTTGAATTCACTTTAGAAAAAAAAATGAAAAGAATTATGCAGCATTAACCAGTTGAAGTCTGCTGTGTTACACCCCCTTCACATCCAGGACATTTTTCAGTATTCAGCGCTGCAGTACTTTGACTGACATTTATTCCGTCATGCAACGCTGTACTGAAATACATTTTATACCATATTTTGGGGGACAGATAGAGCTTTCTTTTGGTGGTATTTAATCACCACTGCGGTTTTAATTTTTTACTATATTAAGGAAAAATTACCAAAATTGTTTTTTTTTAAAACTGTTTCCCCTATATTACATGATAAAACATTTATTAGTACCCAATTTTTTGGTAAAATATAAGAGACGGGGTCATGTCGGGTAAAAAGACACCAAACATGTCAAGCCTTAAAATTGCGTGCGCGGGCAAAACCTCAAAAAACTATAATACCCAAAATTGGCCACAGGCGACGCTTTAAAAGCTTTTATCGCTCATCAGTTTAGTGTTATCAGTGATTGATGGCCCTAAAATGATTGCTCTCCCTGCGACGTTCGCGGCGATATGTAACGTGTGTAGCGCAATTGTCACTTTCGTGCGCTGGTGCACCGGACGTGTATTTACGTTTATATGTGCGTAAACGTGGGGGTGGGGAACTTAGGAATTTTTGGGGGGTTTTTTAAACTTTTTTTTATTTGTGACTTATTTTTTTTAAACTTTTTTTATTTATATTTATTTTTTTTTACACTTATTGTTATTGTTATTACATATGGGGATAACATTCCCCCTATATAATAGCAAAGGCACACTGACAGATCCTCTTTATGGAGACATTAGGGGTCTCCAGGACCCCTAATGTCACCTACGGACCCCAAAAGAAGCTGATGAAGCAGAGATCTGCTTCATCAGCTTCTTCTCTCTGGCTATAGCAGCCAGATGACTGACAGGTAAATGCGGAAGTGAGGTAATACACTTCACTTCTGCATTCACAGCACGGAGGGAGGTCAGCAAGGAGGAAGATGCTGATCTCCCTCCCATCTTACCTCCTGATGCCCTCCCGAGTCGGTCCTGGGCCGCAGATGGGGCAGCGGATCCTGGGATTGAAGGTGAGGGGTCAGGAGGGGGGGCGACAGTGGCGGCAGCACTCGAGGGGGGAGAGGGGGTCACGCAGCCAGCACATATACACGATCGGCAGGCTATAGAGCCGCCGATCGGGTATATGTGAAACAGCCGTCAACGGCTCTTTACATTGGACGGGTTTTTTCTGCCCCCTAGCGCGGGAGCAGAAAAAAATGCCGTCTGGAGACGGCAACCCGCCAATGCGACTGACGTCCGTCTGTTTCTTTGCAACGGGTGGACGGCAAGTGGTTAAAGATAATGAAATAATAATACTACAGAGCAGGATCTATAAGCAGTAACCCATAGCAACCAATCAGAAATGATTTATTCTTACTACACTAAGCTGTGATTGGTTGTTTTGTTTTTTCATCTATCAAAGCTCATTTCCCCAGGTATTAAGGGGCTTTTTAAATAGATGGATTAATCAGTGTTAATCTTCCATGCAATTATGTGTGCATATGGTAATAAGTAGAAACCGTATCCCATTATGGCAGACTGATAACTGATAATATCATGGGAGGATGATGTCAGTGGAGTTAAATAGGAAATAACAGGAGGGAAGAAATATGATCATAACTGAGTAATTATTAAGACAAGAGACATGCAAGTCACAAGAAGCTTGCTTGCATATTTTGTTTCCCTTAGGAACTGGTACAGAGTACATGATAATTCGCCCTAGCTTTTCGCATGCATTTATCTGCTGTGGCTTCTCATTCTGACAAATAAAATCATGGCTCACTGCCAGGTGGAAGAAAGAGTAATGGCAGGTTGAGTAAAATGGGACAGTAGAATTAACAAGACTGTGCAAGGGGAACGTAATGATGATATATGAGATGTAACCGTGTTTTAGGCCATTATTAGGCAGACTGTAATGCTAGCCTGCATTTTGTAATGCTTGCATGTATTTGTAATCAATCACATCAGCACATGTGGAAAGTGCTGATCAAGCACCTACTTTGCTTGATAGGCCAGCTGTCCAGGTCTGCACATAGGGCATCCACTTCAGCTCATCTGGATCAATGTATACCATACCACACCGGCTTACTGTGGCAGGAGATGCCACTTTTAGATCTTGGACCTGCAAGTAAAAAAATGTTCAGTAAGAGAGTATTGGACTGCACTACTGAAGTTAACATTATTTTATAATAGCCCGCCTAACTATAACATTACTTTATAATAGCCCGCTTTACTATAACGTAACGGATTATACACAGGGATAACTAAGCAAGATTGCATTTTAAGTTTCAGTAAAATGTTGTCATTCTGGCAACGGAGACTATGGGACAATGGACAACGTTAGGGTGGTTTTCAGTGGCTTTTCAGGGCGCATAATTGGTTTTAATTGGCTCTTGAGGGTACCAGACACTCCTGCCCTGGACATGTCCCTGTGCCAAAAAAACAGCCCCTCTTTAGCCTTATTGTTTTTATACTTTTTTTTCAGAGAAGGAAAAAAAATCAGACAGAAGGGGGAAAAAAAAGAAAACCCAGAAATTTAGAGTGACAGTACAATAATAAGGATCAAATACACACACAGATATGCAAATAACACGAAAAAATCCTACTAATAGACAAAAAAATTTTTTTTTTAAAGTGAATTTTACCTAAACAATTCAATGGGAAAAAGTGAGAATTTCTGCTGTAGTTGTGCAGCAAAATCCATACTCTCATCCCTAGTTACAGTGACTAGAGATACTAGTAATATATAGTAAATATATTATGACTAGTATATAATATGACTAGAGATACTAGTAATAATATATATATAGTAAAAATAATAGTACTCTTTATCAGCTTACTTACATTCACTTAAACTGTTTAATATACTTTAATATACTTAAATATCACAAACCACATGATGGCTACAGTAGAAATCTTCTATATTTACGTCTTTATGCAGTTATCTAGATTAATGTTACTTAGCTTCACATTCCAGGATAAGGAAATACAAATAACTCTTACACCATCACTATGTGAAACTAACAACCGTGGTTTCATTTAGCCAGAAAATGGTTCTTTGATAAATGCCATTTTTGCCATTATGCAAAATTAGAAAAATATGACTCTGGGGTCAGTTCTAATACTTGAAAAGGTTATGTTTTGCTAGAATAAGTACTTAGTGCAGGCTGATTCTTACAATTTAAAAAGTAATGGCTCTATCATAACCTCAAAAGGTTTCCATACACAGTGGTGCCTCGGTTCACGGACGTAATTCGTTCCGCGAATCTGGTCAGGAACCAAATCAAACTGTGATCAGACCATGATCTCGACTAGAGGAAGCTATGACCATGTGTCAGAGCAGGGAAAATGGCTGCGGTTGTGTTCGTCACCCGAAGCGGAGCTCGTGAACAGAAGCAAAATTTTGCCGAACTTCCTGTTCGCGAACCAAATTGTTTGTGAACAGAAGCGTTCATGAACCGAGGTATCACTGTATTTGGCAACTCTGATGGTGGATCGTTTTACGACATATCATTTTATAAAGATTTACCTCGAAGACCATATGAATGTGTGGTGTGAATTTGATCCTTTCGCTGTTTGCCAAACAAAGCATCTTGTTGTCATCCAGGACAGTGTTCATGTTTTCAATCCACAAAGCGTCCACCGGGCCATCACAAACAATCCATTTGTGGTCCTTTGACGTGTCATTCACAGCTGCCCGAACGCTCAGTGCCATTAACCCATCCTTCCACTCCAAGGTCAAATTGTTAACCTCTCCATATAGTTCACCCATCGTGATTGATTTGGGATTAAGCACGTATGTTTTAACAGGTTGGTAAAAATGATGTGTTTCACCAGCCTTAAATAGGGCGGTCAGTGTATCTGCCAGAATTTGGTAAACTGTAGTTTTTCCTCCACCAGTTGGACCAACCAGCATGACACCATGCCTTACAATCATGGTTTCAAAGAACTGGATAACTTTGTGTACCATATTGCCTACAGGCTGTAGACCCCGGGCAAGCATTACATCTATGATGGTAGACTGTAAAGAACCATAGTCGTGTTCAGGAATGACAACTCCAGGGAAAAGGTCAGATATGATGCCACTGAAAAAGAAACAATTAGTTTTTGTCTGAAACTGGGACACAGTAGTATTATATTAATAGCATTGCACTGCAAACACAAGAAATAGGTCATTTAATGGTATCAGAAAGACTTCAGTCCACTGTTATATTAATTATATTAACAGTAGCTTCCTTTAGTTGAGGGTACACTCATAACAAATACCATAGCTTGCTCTGATGGGAACTAATACTAATACATAGGGGTCTATTCACAAAGCTGCCGAAGGATCTGGCCGTAGCTTCGGCCGATCCTTCGGCTAGCTTCGGCCCCAGGACCCCTTCGGTACATATTATCAAGCATAACAGCATCATGTTGGTAGCTCTTAAAACATGTGAAAAGGAGCCTAGAGTTCCAACTGCTGGATGGAAATAAAAATAAAGAATGTTCATATGCAATATTTCACATTTAGTAAAAAAATAAATATATATTTTTTGGTCATGGCTATAATAAAGACAATACATACAAAATCACAAACATTCAATTTGTCTATCCATAAATAAAAGATCAAAACGTACTAATCTGCTATATATATATACATATATAGCTCACCTGAACAGTTCAGCATCGTCTGTTAGGAACTTGGGTAGATTTGAGTCCCGTAAAGCACGAATTAGGACAACATCCTCATTTAAATTTGGATTTTCTCTTTTTAGTGAGCTTCAAAAGTAAAAGGAAAACTAACTAATAAATAATTTAAAAAAAAACTATAATCATATTAAAAATATGAATTACTTTGTCACCTATTTCTTACATTTTCTGGCTTTTCCTGGACTAATCAATGTACCATTTAATGACATCATAGCCTGAACATTTTTTTTGCCAAGCAATCAAGAAAACAAGTACATAACCTGTATCATGTATATTTATAGAGGCAATAAAAAAAGCTACTTTAAATATGTTGAAACAGTGAATGCTTGTGGTAAAGATATTGATATAATTTGCATCCCATTTGTAGATAAACTACATGGCTAGGAAAACAACAAAGTAGCAGTGATAAGCACTGCATATTCACAGATCCAAACTCAGTTTCATTTGTATGTATTCAGACACTAGGGTTTATTTACTAAAGAAGTAGAGAATGTTTACATAAGGTGAAGCTGCAATAACTTTGTGCAAGCAAATTTCTTTTATTTTACCTTGTACATAATTGGTTAAGTATAAAACAGGTTCTTGAGAGGTGGACCAAAGGTAACCTTAAAATCCACCCGCTCTGAACAAGTGCCAAGCACAGTAATGATTACTGCAAAAAGACTATCTACAAATCTCACTTTCCTCACAAATGCAAAAGCTATTAAAAGGTTTACCGTATTCCTTATTTTAAGATAGTGAACAGAACCATGCAAATTATTCCTTTATTCCTTTATGCTCCTTGGCCTATTGCACACCCAGAACTACTAGTTTACAGTACAGATACAGCCTAATAATATACAGCCATTTAATCCAAACTGGATACAGCTGTTTTCCAGTATGTTAGTCATCATCACTGCCGTGCATGTAATCAAAGACTTCTGTGAATAGGGCTAAGGAAGCAACAAGACATGATTGGCTATTCATAGTAAACACAGCTTCACCATATTCAGTAAGCTAAGTAAACATTCTCTACTGCAGTGGCGGAACAATCGCCATAGTGCCCCAGGCAGCCACTATGGGGCACGGGAAACTGGGGGGCCCAGCCAGGACAATAACCCTGTTGCCGTGCGGGCCGCCTGGGTCGCTATGGCATCTCAGGCTGCTGGCTGTCACTGGCGGCTGTGAGAAGGAACGCGTTGCTGTTCAGATCACTGACAACCTGTCAGTGATGTGTGCAGCGGCACGTTCCTCCTCACAGCCGCTGCTGAGTCACTGACAGCCAGCAGCTGCGGAGGAGGAGGCCGGGGCCCGGCGTCGGCAGTGAAGGAGGAGGTGGGGCTCAGGGACAGAGGAGATGGGACCTGGAAATTGAGGAGGTGGGGCCCAGGGATGGAGGAGGTGGGACCCATCAGCGACCATGAAGGAGGAGGAGGCAGACAGTGGATCAAGGCTGACAGGTAAGAGGGTTTGACCAGCCCACCCGAGAACATGCAGAGCCCACCATAGAGAGTTTATGGTGGGCTCTGCAAGGTCACTCTCAGGTGGGCTGTTTTGGTTATCAGGTGGGCATAACTAGAAATCACAGGGCCCCATACAAAATTTTGCTATGGGGCCCTGTGATTTCTAGTTACGCCCCTGCTCTACTGGTTTAGTAAATCAATCACACTGTGTAAGTGCCATACATTTGCATATCATATAAAATATAGAGCAAGGTAGGAGAAGAAAATGTAAACTTGTGCTGCATCCTTATCTTTAAATAATAATGGCAGGGTGGAGATGTAAATAGATATATGAGTATTCAGGTTTCCATGATGTTATCATTTTTGTTTGGTCCCAACAGAACTCAAATGTTTATATAAAATAATCTGAAACCCCCCAAATGATTCAACTGCACTAAGCCATGATTGCAATAATAATTAAATATTACCCCATTTCTTACCCAGCCATGACCAAGACAGATTTTACAGCTCTCATGCCGAAATCATAGTGATCTTGTTGTGATAACTGTTCACTGCACAGTTTATACATTTGTGTCATCTTCCTGGCCAAAACTTTACTGGACTCAAATCCTTCCGAATAGAGAATAACCTACAATAAATAAATTGAGTTAGTCGACATTCAACTAGCGTTAGTCTACATTCAATTAAATCACTAAAGTGTCATTTTTAAAGGCAAACTATAGTTATTTTACCTTTTTTTAGATATTCTTCTGAAAGCGGCTAGATTTACTGTACATCATTTTATTAAGGTGAGCTGTTTTGTTTTTTTTACTACCACTTCTAGCAAAACTAATACAGAAATGCCTCACTTACTGACCGAGTTCTGTTCCTGCACCTAGGTTGTAAAGCAAATTAGTTGCTACGCGATGATTAGAGGAAGTCAGCTAATGTAAATATTAATGTACAATACAGTAGTGAATACGGCCTTACTACTGCGGGAACGATACTCAGAAAGGGTGATGTGAGACAAGCTTGACCCAAGTTCTCGTACATTGCACAATATCGATTGGTTGGGCAGCTGGCTGTAAGTCCCAGCAGTCGTTAAACAGGTAGGTCAATAAGTAGCTGTACTGTAAAAAGTGTACTGTAAAATGTGCATTTTTGCCAATTAGATCATTTTTAAGAGCTCCTTTTTCACACTTTGAAGAAAACCAGGTAATGTTGTGATTAGTATTTATAAAGCACTTTTCTCTGTCAGGACTCAAATCACTGTACCAGTCATTTAAAAAAAGATAAACAATATGCTTAGCAAATATTGTAAAATGACTAATCCTTATAAACTCAAATCTATCAATATATCCAGTTACCAATCTGCCCAAAACAAAAACATTTTGTTTAAAGGGACATACATTTTATTTATTAACATTTAGTATTTTCACTCAGCAGGTGGTGCATTATGCCCTTTTTCACATGCTTACTGGATCGATCTTAATTGCTGGAAAAAAGCTTTTTGTTTACAGAAGTCAATAACAGAAGCTCAGATTACACACACAGATATATAAGGAGTGGGTCGTCCCCCAATCTGCTTGTATGACTTCATACAAATTTTTAAACAGTCTGAATGTAAACAGCTGTGTCACCCAGCAATAAATGTTTATTTCTGAAATCAAAATCAAAAGTACACATATTTTTTAAATGTAAACAAGACAGAACCAAAATCATTATAGTTCACCTCTAAGTCTTGTTGCAGTAATGGCTTCTAGGTTATAGTCATATTCATATGGTAGTTTATTAAAATTGGTCCACCCATTAGGTTTATAAAGCATTGCTCAGAAACCATACCTATGGACAGAAGTGTTCTGGAGTGATGGGTTGCTTCATCATACAGCTGGCGGTTCCAGTCAGCGTGAAGCTAAACAGGTATGACCTAATTTCAGTAATTAGTACAAGTACGAAAACCTTCACTGATATAATGTCTGTTAAAACTTACCACAACTACCAGCCACATGTTGAAGAGTCTCAAAAATTATACTGTGCAAGAGTATGTGTTCTGAGTAAGGTGATAAGTAAGGTGATAAGTCAACAAATCAGTGGATAAGGCATTTATTTAAACATCTGTAATGTAAATCTGGAAAGTACCCAGAGGCCTCTTCTCCTTTTTGGAGGTACCTTTTTTCAAGCAGTACATATAACACTAATATAAATGAGGAATATAGAATTTGAAAAGATAAGTTTATGCCAGTGGGTGTATGTAGTCGTACAGTTTAATAATGAATATACACTATATTACCAAAAGTATTGGGACGCCTGCCTTTACACACACATGAACTTTAATGGCATCCCAGTCTTAGTTCGTAGGGTTCAATATTGAGTTGGCCCACCCTTTGCAGCTATAACAGCTTCAACTCTTCTGGGAAGGTTGTCCACAAGGTTTAGGAGTGTGTCTATGGGAATGTTTGACCATTCTTCCAGAAGCGTATTTGTGAGGTCAGGTACTGATGTTGGACGAGAATGCCTGGCTCGCAGTCTCCACTATAATTCACCCCAAAGGTGTTCTATTGGGTTGAGTTCAGGACTCTGTGCAAGCCAGTCAAGTTCCTCCACCCCAAACGCGCTCATCCATGTCTTTATGGACCTTGCTTTGCTCCTTACAAATGACAGCTGCCTCCTAACTTTTGAATTTTTCTCTAGTGTAGGCTTGGAGCTGGAAAAGTATCTGTACTTGTATTTTTACTTGTACCGAGTACGGTACTTGGTATCGGTGCATCCCTATTTATAATATTATTATGCATGCATTTACCTCTGCAATCAAGGCATAATTTGGCACCATCATGGAGAATGGTCTAAAGAGAGCCTTGAGGTTGTCAGGCAACTCAGTCCTTCCGGCATAACCAGGATTCATCGTGATAAATGCTGCACATGTCATAACCAGCTTAATCTCACGGCCTTCAAACATGAATCTGGATAGCTAAAAAGCAAAGCAGAGAAGAGCATGATATTTGTTATAAATAATCTACATGTACAAGCAAGAGGATGGAGATCATGATACAATTCTTTATAAAAGATAGACAGGTACATAGTTAAAGAAGAGCTTCAACCAATACTGGGCTGCATTCTATCGATGAAAACTTTCTCAGGTCTTCAGCTTTAGTTCCAAAGACAGACAGGGGATAGATAAAAACAAAGGATAAGGACTTGATTACACAGAATTAGCGCCTGTGCAAGAGATGACCACATCATTTTCTTAGGTAAAACCCACAAAATGTGACCCAGCATCAAGATCTCTATTCAGAGAGCCTCTTAAAAAAAAAAAATACTGTATTCTAAAATCGTATGCAGCTTATACATGTATTAATAGTATTCAGTATATTATAATATATTGTATTTAGTGTTTCTCTATATTTTTCCCCACATTTACTTGCAGATCAGAGGATCATACTTTTTTTTCACAAGATCATAATACAAGTGTCGTTCTCACACAACAGCTCTCCCAAATCATGTTTTTTTCTGCATTTTAAATAATCCATAGGAAATGCATGGATAAAATAAGAATGCTGGTGGAGACGTCCCACTACTGAAGTCTCTAAGAGATATAAGATGCCAGCATGAATTTTATCTTTTCAGCATTCAGAAACATGTTTAATTTTTGACAAGAGGTGCTAGCTATCTGTTATGTTCATTTCATAGAACATAATAATCAAGATAACATTTTTCAAAAAAAGTGGGAAAGGGGCAATGTTCCAATATAGATAGAGAGATGAATGACAGATAGATAGATAGATAGATAGATAGATAGATAGATAGATAGATAGATAGATAGATAGATAGATAGATAGATATCCCTCAATTCAGAATGACTTGTTTTAAAACTTGCTGTTTTAACACCTCTCTCTGGGAAGGTTATTAACACTTAGCTCCAATTATGCAAATGTAATCAACACCTGGTTGTGACTAACAGATTAGGTGGATTGGAGCAACATTCACCGTATTTATTCCCAGATAATTTTTGTACAGGTCATTCTGAATTGAGAAAGCTGGTTGGTTTTTTTTAAATAAGTGAAAGTCCAGTTGCCTTGACTTAATTTTTACAGATATACCATGACCTGGATGAATGAGAACCTTCACAGACATCTAAAGGTAGTGTTAAAATTCCTTTCAATTTTATTTTTGTTTACTTTTTGTCTCCATTAATTTTTCAGAGCTCAACAGGAAGTGAAAGGAGATCTCCCTAGAGTAAAGGAAAGCCTCTCTAACAAAGCTGTCACCCGAACAAGTGTCTTCATTGGAACATTTTCCCTCTATTCTGTTCTGGTGACAAGTCAGAATTTGGGATTTTTTTCTTACTTTCATTCTGGGTGACAATAATCACTAGGACAAATAGAGAGGGTGGATTTCACCACTGCAATAATAACCTAATAATAAAAAGAAACAGTCAACACGCCAGTTGTAGATCCAGATGAAACGTTTATTGAAGTCCCACATCAGCAAGAAAAATATACCAACATATAAAGGGCACAGCTACAGAGAGGTCTTTCATCTGGATTTACAACTGTTTCTTCTTATTGTTGGATTTATACGGCACCACTGTTTAGCTGTACAACCACACAGGGGTTGTTCACAAATCTGTGAAGTGTGATTCTATGTCCCTAGTGAAGGCTCTAACCCTTCCCTACTAAAAAACTAAAAAAAAAAATATATTGAGTTTAGATACAATTTAGACCCAAAAAGCTGTTTTTTATTTACATAAAAGTAAAGTAGCAGAACACAAATTTTAGACAGCCAGGCTAAAGGAGGAATATGCATTTTCAGCTTAAACTGCTTGGTTGGCTAACAATTCTTACACAGAGAAGCACAACTCCTAAACAACTTTGCATCAAATTCATAAAAAGTCCTAGAAAAACACTTATGTAGTTTTTATTTATTTAGATGTGAAATGGAGATTGTTTTATCTAACAATCTCTATTTCACATCTTGGGCAAAAGCTCAGGGAACTTGATTTGGTATCCTTGGCAATGCCTGGCACTCATGCTTGACAAGGTGGACAAAGGAACCTATACTTTTTCCTCCTTTGAGCTTTGTCCTTAAAAAAAATAGTACCACCTCACCATGTGAGCCTGCCTTTAATACACCGCTGGCCTACCTGTGGCTATGTCAAGTGCAAAATATGGCAGGCTGAAATGAGTTTCCTATTGAACCTTCCTCCCTTGGCTATAAATAAATATACCTGCACAAATAAGCAACACTTGTTTACCCACTTGCAGTCCAGGGCATTTTCTTACTATTTGCGTACACTTGATAAAATATACATTTCTGGCTAGAAAACAGCTTCAGACCCCCAAACAATGGGATATGTTCTGAAAGCAGAAGCCCTGTAGAATAAAAAAAATGCTAGTTGCATTTTTTTTTACGTTGCACGGTTTTTGCGCAAATGTTTATCAAACCAGTATTTTTAGGGAAAAATAAACCAAATTAAAATTTAGTGCACAGAAACACAATATGATACCCAATTTTTGGTAAAATATGAAAGACGGGGTCACGCCGGGTAAATAGATACCAAACATGTCAAGCCTTAAAATTGCGTTCGCCTGTGAAGCCACAGAAAAAGTCTATACGCTGAATTTCCCATAGGGAACATTTTAAACACTTTTACCGCTCATCAGTTTAGTGCTAACAGTGATTGACAGCGCTAGAATTATTGCTCTCACTCCAACGTTCGCGGCAATATGTAACATGTGCAGCGCAATTGTCGTTTTCGCACGTAGGCGCACCGACGCATGTTTGTGCGTGTATGTGCGTGCACATGGGGGCCGGGGGACTTTAAAAAAAAGTTTGCTTTTTTTATGCTACTTTCATTTTTATAACTTTTAAACACTTTATTTATTTTTTTTTACACTAACCCTATTGCTATTACATAGGGGACCCCAAAGAAGCCGAGAAAGCAAATATCTGCTTCCCCAGCTTCATCTCCTGGCTCTAAGAGCCAGGGACTGTGTACAGTGACACCGGAAGTGATGTAATACACATCACTTCTGGGTCCAGTGATCAAGGGAGAGATCAGCGGTTCTTGTTTTAACCACTTTAACGGGTCGCTATCTATAGACGTATTGCGGCCCGGAAGTGGTTAAATAGAACGATTCATATTTCCAATGCCGAGTGCATGTCATCCATTTTTTAGGATCGCAGGCCTAAAAAAAAACCCATTCAATATGCGCCACTGCTTCCAATGATAGCGGAGGGAGACAGCTAATCTTCTAATAACAGTTTCTAAACCTACACTCCATTCCGTACATCACTCCCTTCAGTCCCTTTAACGGGCCGCTATCTATAGACGTATTGCAACCCGGAAGTGGTTAAATAGAACAATTCATATTTCCAATGCAGAGTGCATGTCATCCATTTTTTAGGATCGTAGGCCTCAAAAAAAAAAACATTCAATATGCGCCACTGCTTCTAATGATAGCGGAGGGAGACAGCTAATCTTCTAATAACAGTTTCTAAACCTACACTCCATTCCGTACATCACTCCCTTCATTCCCTTTCACATCGGCGATGTCCGTTCTGATCAGCATGGGATCTTTGTACAGATTCCCTGTTGATCGGAGCAGTACATAATGGATGTCACTCTTGTTATATCTGTCTAGTCGGTTTTTTTTCTCTTGTTTTGGAGGACAAAACTGACAGACCCATGTTGGTCTATGGGGAGTTGGATGTAAGCAGACATGTGTTTGTTTACATCCAATTACATCTACAATTACCAATCTGCCCCTTCCAGGTCCTCCAGAATGGAGCTCTGTTCATTTTTATTTTTTTTTGGACCCAGACCTGCATCTGTTTAGATCCAACTCCCTGAGCTTTGATCAATTTCAAGATATTCACATAATAAATGGAAACTAAAATAAAGTTTCCATAATGTTTGTAGAATTGGATGAATTAAGAAGTAGGCTAGTTGTCTAAAAATTCCATAACAAACATTAATAACCGCTGCCTAATCCGAACAAACACCACATCCTTGTACAATTTATGCAGACTTGCAAAAAGGAAATTAGTTAAAAAAGTTATTTCAGGCTTTCTTACATAGGGATTTAGTAGGAAGGACTGATTAGTGATAATTAGTAGATGAAGTTACTGTATATGATCTGCATTCATTGTGTAGGGATACAACAATACCAGTTTTTCGGTATCAAGTACAAGTACCGATACTTTGTTTTCGGTACTCGTCGATACCGAGTACCGATACCGGTGCTTCCGCTGCCATGGAGCCAGGTTTCCAGGTTGCCCAATAAGCTGGCTCCATCTTGTCTGAGCGGCTTGATTGTGCTTGGCCCGGGAAACTGGCTTCCCAGCCAATCAGCATGGAATTGCCTTCCCGGCCAATCAGGCAGCCGGGCGGCGGGTTAATGAACCAGCTGCCAACTTCCTGATTGGCCAGGAAGCCAACTCAATGCTGATTGGCCAGGAAGTCGGCTTGCCGGCCAATCAGCAAGCAGTCAGCTGTTCCGCCGACTCAATGCTGATTGGCCAGAAGTCAGCTTCCCGGCCAATCAGCATCGAGCTGGCTTCTTGGCCAATCATCCCAGGTCATTACTTGCCGTCCAGTTCCCCCACGGCACCGCCGGTCGGAGCATTTGGGTACAAGTATCGGTGCATCCCTATTATTGTGCATTGCTAAAACACAGAATAAACAGTAAAATTATTTTTCTTTAAATATTGCAGTGTATCAGTAACCAGTTACCTTTCCTGCTTTTGCATTTCTAATTGTGATGAGCTGCTGAGCTATTACAGAAAGAACCTCAATGTCAATTCGGTTAAATTCGTCAAAACAGCACCAGGCTCCAGACTGAGCCAATCCACTGAAGAAACGACCCATCATCTACAAAACAAATATCAGTATTTATCAATATGTTGTGCTGTCCTAATACGTTGACTTTCTTTATTTAGATTTTCACTATTCACATCTACTTATTCATACAATATATTGTAGTATTTTGTGAAATACATGAAATAGTACAGGCAAATTATGAAAAATGTAGACTGATATTGTTAGTAAAGGAATATAAATATTTTCTGAGATATCATTATTTCAACCCTTCCTATACTAGTAGTCTAAAATATGCATATTATTGACTGCACACTCAACAAGTTCAATACCTTGTAATCCAGCCCATCAGAACAATTAAACACTACACACTGTATAGCAAGAGCCTTGGCAAGGTCCTTGGTGGTCTCAGTTTTTCCTGTGCCTGCAGGGCCTGCAGGGGCTCCACCTAGATCCAGCTGAAGTGCACCCATGAGACACAAGTAACATCGGTCCTTATGAAAGCAAAAAACAAATACATTGCACTTTTATTAATCATTGTAAAGTTTATCTGCAAACATCATTTTAAACTTTTGCCCAGCATTCTAAATAAACAGGAAAATAAAAACTATTCAAAATTACATCAAGTGCACCACTTATTTTTCTAATTATATTTAACATGTATTTAAGAAAATACATGTTAAAGGAGAATGAAAACAATATAAGTCTCATTATTTTTCTTACCAGATCCACAAGACTAACACTAGCTAATGTTGAATCGTCCACGCCTTAAAGCTACAATTTAATCTGCTTTTATTTTGCCTTCCCTGTTTCTGTGCATTTCACATGACTAAAGACTAGAAGGAGAATGAAAGAAGGGTAGGAGGATTGGCTAGGCACAAGCAGGAAGCAAAGCCAACATATGCATTTAGATAAAAATGAGTGTACAGCGCTATATATCTACACTTCCATATAATAAGTGAATACGGAAGTGTAGCCATATAGTGCTGTACACTCATTTTGATCTGTTTAAAAGCATTCACGCTTTAAATATAGCAGCTTGATATCCTTTGCCTAGTTATGGAAGTCCTGAACGCAGAATATTAGTAGACTAACCTATGTAAAATGTTTTACATGCTAACATATACTGGTCTGATTGTCCACTTTAGACTGATCTCCATCACATGTATATCTAACAAAAAGTATTACACTTAATTTCCTACTAGCCAACTAGTGCTGATATGGAACATACAAAGAGCAAGAGTGGTTACACAGGTGAAAAAACACACTAGTTTTTTCCCCTACCTCTTCACCCACCTCTTACTTCTTCTCCACCTTCCCTTCCTATCTCTTTCCCTTCAGTTCCCCCCACCCCCACCTGTCCCTATCTGCCCTCCCCAAACTGTGTTTCCTCCCTTTACCCTCCTCCCCTAATTTTATTGATGAGAGTCACTTCATGGACCTAACCAATTTCCCATTTTAGGGGTCAATTTATTTTCTATACTTATCAGTGCCATTTAGAGGTGCTAGTGCCATGCAAAAAGAATCCGCCCAGCTATACGCCAGGTGGAACTTTTATAAGTGAACCCCTAAATGTTAAAAATTTATTCAAGATAAGCTACAATTTTAGATACCATGAACATTGTTATATCTATCTGATCCTCAGGAAAGGAGACCTGCAACTTTTTACAATGTGTTGTGTTGTAGAACGCTGTGTTCTAGTTGTGGAACATGGTGTAAATCCTGGCATTGTTAGAAATAAAGAATTATTTTAAAAAAAAAAGGAATAAAAGTTTTTCCCTACTCTTCTCTCCTCTGCTTGTAAATGGTTTGGCTTTTATAAATGTGCTGTTTCCCTTAAATACTAACAGAGGCAACGTTTAGTGCTGAACTCCAGGCAGATTAAATCAATGCAAGCAATGTAACTACCTGAATTTTACTTCAAATTTGACTTAAATTCCAGAACTGGATAGGCAGAAATACAAATTCTTTGACAAGCAAAACAGCTCCCGTATATGTATTTTATCTGTGTATTTAGCTATTTGTCTGGAGTTCAGCTTAAAACAATTTGTTCCACTAAACATGGACACTTTTAATCAGTGGTCCTTTCAAATGACAACTTTGAATTATAAAATTGTGAAAATATTCTCACAGTTAGGGGTGTGATCACCAGTCGAGCACAGGAGCCAAGATATTCATAAGCATAGGTGTACTGAGACAAAGCCATCCGGGCCACACAGTTATCCAAATCAAGGTCCCAATAATAACGCAACTGTCTCTGCCACTCAAAGCTGTCAATGCTGTTAACCTAAATAAAAAACACAAAGATAAATATAGACTGCTTGTTTCACATTGGTTTTCTCTCCATATACTCGGTTTTAGAAATAAGATATCCATCATAAATGCAGTTTTATTTGCTTCATTAGTTCATCTGACTCTTTCATATTGATTATTCTGCTTACTGGGCAAACTGTGTTTTAGCTAATGCAGCTTTGCAGTAGAGTATGATTAAAAACTGAAACCTTGAGATGTTCCCTATATGCATCTAGATGTCATCGTCTTGCCTTTTTGACTGTCATATCCATCACATAAAATATGCTTAGTGATTTCCTGTTGTATTGAGAAAGTCCCCCATTTCAAGTCACTGGGAACAATTTACTAAAGGCAAATAGGCTGTTCACTTTCCAATGTTTTTTTTCCCTTAAAGTAAAACTCAGGAGTTACATTTTAAAAATACATTCAAGTACCTTAAAGTGACATTAAAATCAAAAACTGTTTTCCCTCCCCCCAATGTTAATTAAAGCACTTACCTTAAATGATGTCTCTTATTCCGATCTTCCACTTCTTACCTGTCCTTTTCATCTGTCCCTCCAGCGCTGCTGCTGGTCTTCGATCCAGCGCTGACCTCTGTCCTTGATGGCACTTCCTGTCCCACAGTGTCTGCATGCGGGTGCACGCGTCCATAGACTTACCGTGTGTCTCTCCTCGTCTCCTGGCCCAAAATCTGACCTGCGGATTTTCGGACGGGAGCGCGCGGTGAAGACAGGGGTAAGTTTAAACCGCTTTTTAAGCGTTTTTTTTTACACTTTTTGCATATATCTACTGCTTGCTAACCTTTAACTGATGATAAAAATGTATCTTATTTTTGTATCACTCAGCTATAGATCCTCAAATCATCTCTGAATTGGTGCTGACACTGTCCTTCCTTCTGGAGGGTGGCTACCTTTGTTCCCAATGGTACCTATGTGTGTTGTAACGTAGTCACCGCTCCAAGCTCACTCCCGTGATGGACTACAATCTCATTACAAATTAGCTCACTAAACATGAGATTGTAGTCCATCACAGGAGAGAGCTTGGTGTGGTGGCTACTTTACAACACACACAGGGGCAGTGGCGGAACTACCGCCGGTGCAGGGGGTGCGGGCGCACCGGGGCCTCAGGCTCTGGGGGGGCCCAGCAAGTTGCCGGCCGCCGGATCGTTATCCAGCGCGCGGCGGGCCCCTGGTCTCTCCTCCGGGAGTGTCGGATCATC
>NW_017306578.1:952780-970698 GCF_000935625.1 Nanorana parkeri
GGACGCATGCACCTGCATGCAGACACCGTGGGACAGGAAGTGCCAGCAATGACAGAGGAGTCAGCGCTGGATCGGAGACCCGCCGCACCGCTGGAGGGACAGATGAAAACATCAGGAAAGAAGATCGGATTAAGAGACATCAGTTAAGGTAAGTGCTGACATTAACATTGGGTGGTGGGATAAAAAAAAATTACTTTAATGTCACTCTAACCACTTCCAGGCCGCAGTACGTCTATAGACGGCGGCCCGCAGAAGTGGTTAAAACAAGAACACGGCTGCTTCGGCAGCCGTGCTCTTGGTACCGCTTTTAACAGCAGGCGATTGCTGTATGACTTACAAGCAATCGCCTGCTGAGGACTACAAATATCAGCAGTACTTTATACAGAAATGCTATTGTTATATAAAGTATTGCTGGGATGTTTAGTCCTCTATAGCCTGTGCCATTCTGCATTGCTGTAAATATTAGGGCTGCACGATATATTGGCCGCCAAAACATATTGGCCGAAAATGGCACTTTTGGCATAATGCCGAAACTGCCACTTTTCTGCTGATACAGCGGTGCATCCGTGCTTTCTCTTCTCCCCGCTGGGCGCTGCTCTGTGTCCCAGCGGGAGGAGAGAAAGTGACAGCCGGCCGAGCGCTGCGGAAGGAGAGCGCTGTGTTTGTCTTGCACCAGGGCCCTTTGTTCCTTAGGTCCGCCACTGCACAGGGGCCATGGTGAACAAAATTAGCCACCCTCCTGAAGGGAGGACAGTGTCAGCACCAATTCAGAGATGATTTGAGGATCTACAGCTGAGTGATACACAAATAAGATTCTTTTTTGTTAATAGTTAAGGTACTCAAATGCATTCTTAAGATTTAGCTCCTGAGTTTAGTGTCACTTTAACTTAGTGAATGTGGTGCAAATTCACTTTGCAAAGAATACCCAATCACCACTGTCAACTAATAAGCAGTGAGAAAGCAACAGCTTTGGCAAAACGTTATGACTCTCTTTCACATGATTTAATAAAGGCAAATAGGTTGTTCTCTTTCCAAGGGAATTTTCTCTTAGCTTAGTGAATGTGGTGAAAATTCACTTTCATGCTTGCACAGGACTGGATGATGGAAATTAGCAGAGGTTCACCCCATTTACTAAGCAAAGTGCAAATTCCCTTTCAAGGTGAACAGCCTATTTGCCTTCAGTAAATCAACTCCATTGACTTGATAGTAGTAATACACAAGGGTTGATTTGCTAAAAGCAAACAGGCTGTACATTTTGCAAGGGGATTTTCTCTTAGCTTAGTGAATGAGGTGAAAGTTCATTATGCAAAGAATACCCACATGCAAGAAAAATACACCTGATTCACTTAATTTACTAAGCTAAGGGATAATTCCTTTGCAAAGTGCAAATTCCCTTGCAAAGTGAACAGCCTGTTTGCCTTTTTGTAAACCCACCCCACAGAATGTGGTAAAGTCCCTCATCCCTCATTTGTTTATGATGTTTTATATGAATCAGGAAACAAAAAGAACAGCAAACAGCCCAGCTCTTTCAGGCACATTACTGTGGCAATCACAATGAACATAGTATACATTCAGTGATGTATATGTATACTATGTAAAAGCGCTGCGTAAATTGTCGGCGCTATATAAATACATGTAAAAAAATAAATTAACTGAAAGGGTAAATCTATTGAACAAGTTATTACATTAAAGATATTATAAGTGAGATAGAGAAATAGAGAGATAAAAGCAATAAGCACATTGAATAGAATGACAGCCCTCCAGACATTCCTGTATTGATTTTGCTTTCTATTGTGAGCTAGATTTGCCACAGGTAACACTTTTAAAACCGTACATACGATATACTTAAAGCTGTATAAAACCCATGTTGATGAATGTATTTATGACAAAGGGTTGAATTACCTGGTCCTTTACAAGGTCACTGACAATGTCCCTTGCATGGACATCAATTGTTATCAGCGCAGTTATGATATTTCTGTGTAAAGCAGGAAGATGGCCTCGGACAAGCCCGGCTAAAGCATTTAATCTCTAAAGTGAAAAAAAGGAAAACAATTATATTTTTGTCAGTGAAACATAATTGAACACTGACTTACCTCAAAATTAACCTTTTCAAACTCAGCCACTGATTTCAAGTTTTCCTCGCCATCCCCTTCGAGGCAGTGGGTGAGATCTTGGCACCACATGAGCTGAGAAATTGTCAGCACCACCTATAAAGCAAATAACAATGTGCCATAACAATGCTCCACATGAACCGTTGTAGTAGTGTGGATTTGCAGTGCACTGTTAATAGAGTTTTTTTTCTTTCGAATATCTGAACTTGATTTATAGCAGATAAATTACCTGAGAGGGATGTCCAGCGACTACCCACTCCACTCTGTTTTTATTCTGATAATCAGCTATAGCAGCTTTACTGAGACGTCTCAGGGAGCTGTACATAGCCTCCTCCACCTTGCCCAGCCAGTCCTCAACGTTTCCTCTGGCCTTTAGCCCTTTGCCCAAGCTCACCTAGTAAAAAAAATCAGTTACATCATTCGCTGTCAGGAGAAATATACTAATAAATGGTGATATTTAATGGTGACTATTAGTATGGTGATACTATTAAATAGTTTTATGACCATAAACCATAAAAGAGGACAAACAACCCTTTGTTTTAGGTTGATGAACAGTTTCCTCCATTTTTTTTTTAAGCTGAACTCTGAACACAAACACATTGAAATATGTTCCTCAATAGTCTTAAATTATATAAATTTATGGTGTGTGCAACATCACTGTGCTGCCCATAGCCAGTGCAGACAGCAGAGCTCCGGGAGGAACCCAGCAGGGCCACCCACTACAGACTGCCTGTGTTCTGTCAAAGTTTGTGACTACGTTAGAATGTGTGACCAGTCATGTGGTTGATACCAGAATACGTGTCCCCATTGGAAGGTTGTTCCCTCTATTTCGACTAATGATAAAAAAAAAAGTTTGATATGTCCCTAACTTTCACTGCTGGTAACACTGGTCATGAATGACAGTTATCAGTTCTAAGAACTGGTTGTTACCTGAGGATTTACAATACCTTCATCACTGATTTGATTAAGTCATTTCCTGAAAGTTTTACACACCATTATATGTAGATCTTTCATGAAGCAATTCCCATGTTTTCAGTTCAAAGGTAGAAAAAAAAGACTTACTCTCTCTCCTTCGGGTGACAACATGGCTAATATATCATTGGTGAAAACTTTCTCCTGGTCCCCATCTGAAGGTGCAGTGGCAAACTCTAGTCTGGCAATGGCATCAAAGCACTTTCTCAGGTGAGGCTGAACAGCCTGAGGATTACGTGTCTGGGCTAGTATTTCTAACAATTCATCATTAGACAGGAAGTAAAATCTGTATAAAGAATACAAAATGGATACCAAGATTAACACCTGAATTCACAAAATTTGTGAAAGCATCTAAACCAGAGGTCCCTAATATCTTCAGCTCATAGACCTCTTTATGAAGCTTCAGATTGTTCACCAACCCCCAACCATTTATTTTATACATTTGGATAATAATAGTATTAAATAGTACTTACATAATAGTAGTACTCAACAGAGACCTCAAAAGATTGATTCTTCCTTCCTTCCTTGCTTCCTTCCTTCCTTCCAATCTTCTTTCATTTATTGACCACCAATTGACATTTACTGACCCCCTTTTTATCCCTAGCCATTTAATGACCCTTGGATAGCCACAATAGATGGTTTTTCCCACAGGAATGTTTCTCTTTACTTCCTGTTCTATAGACTTAACAGGATGTGAGAGGATATTCTTCCAATGCAATCCCCTTTTAGACATAGACAGCTGGCACAGAAACAAGCGTCTCCCCTGGAAAATTTCCCCTCTATTCCTGTTCTGGTGGCAACTCAAAATTCTGGTGACATTGGTAGTCAGGGCAATTAGAAAGTGTGAATCTCCTTAACAGGGACACACACAGTAAAAAAAAAAACAACCTGACAGTAATTCTATCCCCTTACCACTCTATTCAAATATAAATCTGCCTCTACTTTGAAGGCTGATTAAATCATTCTTAAAGCCTAACCCCAGTCAAAAACCTGTTTCTTGTTTTGGTTAGAGTAGGTTCTGCACCCCTCTCCTGCACATACTGCCCACTGTCTTTTGGCAATTCTGTCCCGCACATGCTAGCCACTAAGACAACATTGCTTGTTATTTCCCCAACTTGCCCATTCTAGAAGGGGCACACTTTTTCTATTGCACTTTAAAAGGAACCTGTGTTTGTCCATACAGGGCAAAGCAACAGGTTCGTTCACATCCCCCCATCTCTAGCAGCACACACAGTACTTACCTTTCCTTCTCTCCCCCACTCCTCCATTCAGCTGCTGGCAACAGGAGAAGCCACCATGCTTTAGCTACAATTCACTCAAGTCTTGGTTGTACAGGGCTATGGATTCACCTCAGGTGACAGCACCGGTGCCTGTTGACTGGCCCTGCTCTCTCAAATGGAGTAAGTCACATACTACTTTATAACCAGAAGTGCCAAGAATTTTATTTGCTCCTGGCAGTTAAACAAAGTGGCAGGGGAATGAAGGAAAGGTGAATATGTGCTGCTGTTAAAGGAGAACTATGGGGTAAGTGTTTTTCACCATAGTTCTCCTAATGGTCACGGGAGGACATATACTAGTGTCCTCCCATGACCCAAAGCTCAGTATATCGCGAGCTATAGCTCGCGGTATACTGAGATCTCCGCAGCTGGGACAGATCCTGACATTCCTGTCAAGATCCACCCAGCTGCGTGAGTGTACCCGCCCCCACCCCCATCCGTTCTGCCAGTCAGCGCTGGAGGATCGGAGCGGGGAGGGGTGAAATCAGTGCTGCGGTGAGCCGTGACTGACAGTCACGTCTCTCTGCATGGAGATGATCGAGAAGTGAGCGAGCGACGGTATGTGTTCGCTAACTTCCTGATCTATTGAGCCGCCGTGTGACAGTTTCTTTGTCACACGTCGGCTCAAACTATGAGGTTGAGTGAAAATCACTCACCTCATAGTTCTCCTTTAAATTAAACCCATTGCTTTACCCTGCATGGACAAACCACAGGTTTGCTTTACATTCATAAGAGAATGCTAATAAAATGGCTGTTCAGGGTGCTTATACTTATTCTAAGTATTTTCATTACGTTCATCTTGTTCTTTTCACACTGCTGCAATTTAAAGCAGTAAAACAAATAATGTAAAGTAAAATGGAGGGCAAGCTATTTAACTAATGAAGAAGTTTATTTGTTACTGACCTTGGAAACACAACGCGTTTGGATTCCAAATAAGCCTCCAGGCACTTCTGAATTTGATCAAGGAGTGAATTGTTATTTTGAAATGTCTCCAGAAGACCTAAGCAGGAAGGAACATTATATTAATTAAAGCATTTCCAGTAGCCGCAATCATTATGCATTATAAAAAAACATACAAGGATTACTTTAACCACAAGCTGTGTGGTTAAAATGTATGTATTGTGCAATATTATATCTAATAAATAAGAAACTGTCTAAATGATGTTCTAGTACACATATAACACATTGTTACATTTAGGAGTTATTGATGCTCAGATATTATTCTGCTGTAATTAAGTAAATTTAAAGTCAACGTAGATCCTGATGTCATTTTTAACGTTAAGTGCATGCATGTTAAGTTGTGTACAAGTATAACACGTCCGGTATTTATACACTCTCACAGAGTTCACATAACTCCCCCTGACAATGCTTTATCTGCTTTACTCTCCAGAAGGACCTAGCCATCTTTGTTCAGACAGGGTCCTGGACTAAGATCAAGATGGCCAATCATGTAATTTCTGGGGCCCTTGCAGTTCTCGGTTGTATTCACATACTCTGCAACAGTTCAGCCCCCTCCTGCAGCCTCTATCCTGGTGATTTGTTACAAAGTTACAATGTTGCAGTCTGATCACTGGGGGAGAAGAGACTGAGGAAATGTGTCCTCCCGGAGCCGGGAGGACACAAGGACAGCTTTTTAATTAGATAAGGTAATTTTTGTATTCTATTTTTTTTATTTATGTTTTATTTATTCTGTTGGTGTGTATTGTGACATGTGAGGAATGTATTTATAAAGTTACAAAGTCCACTTTGCCTCCCCATCAACTATATATTTTCCAAAACAGACCTCAGATCTGGTCATCCTCTTCCAAACACCGCAGCCTACGCCAGGCTAGACAGAGTCTCAGTTCCAGCTGGTATCAGGTCTTCTTGCATTAATATCAGCCTACTTTTCCAATTTGGAATGCAATGAATAATGCATACCTGGTTGAGTAGCTGCTCTAAGAGCATTAGGTAATCGGTTGACTTTTCTCATTATCTCTTTCCAGGATTTATCCACTTGTAAAAACATCTTGGCTTCAGCAGGAAGTTGTCTTTGGATATCAGGAGCGCTAAAAATACTTTCCAGGTACAGCCAGTTCCTTTGACAGGTCAGCCACTCATCCTAAAAATTATAGAGGAAAGTTCATAAAAATAACCTATAAATCAACATGTGCCAAGTGAAATGTTAATGAGCAAAGTACATAACCAATATTAATCAACTAAATTTTAGTTTACAAAAATCAAATGAGTAAAAGATAACAGAAACATATTCAGTACATCTCTGCAAGACATGCACAATCCACAATGTGTTGTCTCTGTAAAAACACTGCAAGTACAGAAAAATACCTTTTGATCTGCCAGAAGTCTAGTATGCTGCTAAATTCTTGTATAAGAATTCTTGTAACAAACATTATTGAGCAGATTTTACAATGGCAGACTATTTAACTCATTTAAGTCAGTGGCATTTCCCCAATCTCTGTCTTTCCCAATGAGACATCTAGACCAGTATAGGCACCCAAATTCTGTTCTTTTACAAGTATATTATCAAAATAGAACTATGGCTTCCCATTACTAAAATAAACAAATACCCACAAAAACCCATTGATCCTGTTAGTGAAGTTCAACTAATGCAGTTTCCTGTGATGGGGTGGCAACAATGCAGCACTGCTCCTGAATTAACAGCAGAGTGGATGCTTCCATGTAGCCTGTGCCAGATTACATTTAATCAGAATAAACAAATGTTTGAAGGGGCATGACTATCAGCATTGTCACTGCTAAGTCACAAGCTGTAGCTTGTCATTTAGCACCTGGTTACACCTTGTCCTGCCCACTGATTTCTGGATTGAAAGCACTGACTGTTGAACAGCAGTGTCTAGAAAGAGGTGCATGTGAGACACAAATTAATTAGGAATTGGGTCAGTTAGGGAGGATTAAAGTCATTTTTTTATTTTATGAGACTTGTGCATCACATAGTAACTGGATTTGGGATTTGTTTAGGCTGTCATACAGGAGCTTTTAGTTAACTATGAAACTTAATTACATACAGTATCATACTTTTATGCTGATTGTTTTTACTCACAAGTGTTTGATTAAACAAGGCTAAATTTCTTTGCCATTCATCAACACGTGGCTTGATAGGTCCAACATAACGAGAGGATGCAATGGTGGATATGTTTATAGTGCTATCATCCAGCAGAACCTAAAGAATATAAAAATACCTTGTTAGGTTTCCTTCTCTGCGTTCATTATTATTTATTAAAGGCATTTATATAGCACTGACAATTTACAAAGCAATTTTAAATTCAGTACATTCACATAGTCCCTGCTCCAAAGGAGCAGTGTAAGGCCCCTCTCTCACATGCATACATACACATATTATGGCCAGTTAGGACATGAGCCAATTAACTTACAATCACATGTCAATGGGCTTACATTCAAACACTGCACAACCACTTTTATAGGGACCAATTGTTACAAAACCTACCTTGATCACTACTGTTTGCTCTAAGATAAGTAGCAACATTAGATTCTGCCAGCACAAGTCATCTTTCCCCTCTCCACAAAAATAAACATGACTGAGTGAGATGCATCAATACTGGCATTGGTACCCCAAAGACTGATCATTAAACAATTTTGCTGCAGGTATCAGACAGTGAGCTGATTTTTTAAGTATACCTTTACATGTAAAAAAAATTAGGTAGTGCTGAATTTCAGTTTCATAACCTGCTTAGTGGTGTGTTATATTGTTCTACAATAGTGAGCTGTTACTTTAAAGTGACCCCACAAACTCCACAAACTAAGAATACCACTGTGTAGTATAGCCTGAGAAAGTTCCTGTCCCTGGTATTGCTATGCAAGTTTGGTCAGATTCACATTTCCAAACGCAAGTAACTTTTGTCTTGCTAAATGTTAGATTCTCATGGAGATGCTATCTATGTTCCTGGGATTGTAATTGTCTGCAGTCTTGTGTACAAAAAGAAACATATGCCCACTCTGTTTTTACAGTAACAAACATCTACATATCATTAAATAAAATTATATCCATCTGTTATTCAGCACAAGCTAATTTGTAGCCTTCGTGTAAGTGTCTTTTTATGGCAGTTAGACAGTGATGGACAGAGAATACAAAGTAGCCGTGGCATACATAGCACACTAGCCTGAACATGACTAAATATTGCTAAACCCAAAAGGGATATTGTATTCTAGGAACTGGTATTACAGTACTAACTCAATAAACTGTTGGGAGTAGAGGTTGCACTTAAGTTTCCTAATATATTATAGCAAGACTGTTAGAGACTGAGCAGCGCACTGTAACTTTCTGGCACAAAGATGCCTCAAAAACAGCACAAGCAGACTAGTTAGCTCGGTGTGACAAACAGTTCTTGGGCCAGAACAGCTTCTCAGACAGGGTTTATTGCCAGAGGGGGTTTACTGGGTATGCTGGTGGTAGTAGATGCAGGGTCAACAACTAGCCTAACCAGGTCCTACACATTGTATGGGGGGGTTAAAAGACTGCTCCTGGATTAGCCAAGAAAGTGTGTGAGTAGGATAAATTGATTGTGTGTGTTCAGGTGTGTGTGTGTGTGTGTGTGTGTGTAACAGGCAGGAACTTCAACCTACGGTACACTCAGATCTGAGCAGCAGTGGGAAGTTGCCACAAGAGTTAGTCTGCGTACAAGAAGACTGGAAGACTAATCTAAAAACAAAGAGAACCAACTGGCAGAGAGGCTGCACCTGGAACAGTTTTCTCTGGTTCTTGATAGCCGAATGAGCCATGCCATTAAAATCCATAAGGCTAAAAATTCTTCTTTGATGTGTTGTGCTGGAATTTCCCTTGGCTGAAAAGATCTTCTGTTCTGCCACTTGGTCGACAAATATTAGTGGGCTGTGACTAAGTGCTTGAAAGCTCTACGTTTGATGATGATTCTTACACAATTCACTCCTGCAGTAATACTGAATTGGTGGTCTTACATTTTGTTACATAATTGGAACCTACAGTTTCAATCTATTAAATTATATAACATATTTACATCAAGACTCAAACCAGGTTTGTCTGTATTGCCAATAGTCACCTAACAGTTTCAATGTGACAGTGGTTGTGGGCACCGTAAACAAATGATAAATGAAATGCAGACAGACTGGCCCACCCATCCTGTCTCTTTCAACCCCCAGTTGGCCTTTAAACATGATGTGTAGCCTTATGACCAATATGAAGTTGCAGGAGGCATGTGGGGTGGGCCCATGCTTGCCCTTGTCTGGAAAATCTAAGGGGGGTATTCACTAAAGGGTGAAGAGTTTGGAGAAGGCAGGAGAAGTGAACAATCTAGGACAAAATAGCTGAATTGGAAAGTGAGCTGAATGAAGTATCTTTCCAAATCAGCTATGTTGTCCTAGATTGTTCACTTCTCCTGTCTTCTCCAAACTCTTCACCCTTTTGTGAATAACTCTGTAAGATTTGTATTAGAGCTAAATGGGAATAGCATACATTTTTTCTGTTTACTGAAGATTCATAGGCATTTTTGCTGCACTGATCCACTCAATCCCTGATTTGAGCACTCAGAAGAAGTAATTGTATATTATGGAGTCTGTTTTATGCTGCATGCCCTTATTTAAAAGGCACTCGTATCACTGGTACAGTATATTCAGGATGCTCTACATTTCTACTGCAATAAGAAAGGGACTTCAGTTTTAAGCTATCGGTGCTCAAAAACAAATTATTTCACTAGCTCACAAATTGTTGTCTGATAAGGAATAACTAATTGCTCTGACTCATGTGGTACTAAGTGTATATTTCACCTTTATCTACTGATCTCTATCAACAAAAAGCTTATTTCAATGAGTGGCAGTTAGAAAGAGCAATGAAAGGAGCTTCACCTCTGCTTACCAGATAAAAGACTACACAGTATCTAAGTGTGACAGTTCATAATTACCTGAAAAAATCTTTTTAAATTGTTTAATTATTTATCTTTGACTATAGAAAATAAAAAAAATAAAAACCCCCACTATACAGTTTAATATAACTATGCTCATAAAACCAGGCCTCTTCCCTCCTCCTCAGCAGCAACATAGTAGTATAACCAATGGGAAAACAAATGGAGAAATTGCATCCCTGTGCTACTTTCATATTATCAACAATATATTAGTACATTTAGGCACAGTTAGGAGGGTGCTAATGGTACAGGTAGAACTTATAATAATAAACAGTTCAGGGGCTGCATTTTAACTAGCACATTGGGCAGCACTTACAATAGGAAGAAGAAAGCACAATTACTGATAACTGCATTAACAAATGTCGCTTCTCACCTGAATATCATCAGTTCCACCAAGGATAAACACGTCCTTAGAGTCCCGATGTGGTACAGCAGTAAGTTCAGTTGTTTTCCAGGAATCCTCCACCTGCACAGAAATAATTATTGTGCCTTTATCAATATAGAACATAATTCATCAAAAACACTAACTAGGGATGCACTGACATGAAATTTTTAGACCAAAACATTTGTCAGGCCGAAACTGAAACCAAAAATTACCTTTTCCAATACTTTTTAAATTTTTTTAAATAATGTTTTCATTATTGTATTATTATTATTATTACTTTATACTTCGGGGGCCTTGGGGAAAGAGTTAGGGTTCTAAACAGACACCTGATATTTATCTTTTAAAATAGAAAAATAGTTATAGAACACAGAGTCCTCAATATCTTTTTCTGCAGCCCCTGTTATGAATGAACATGAAGCCTCTATACTGAGTGCTCCTGTCCATTTATAAACTGAGGAGATAGTATGTGATGTAGGGGACTTCCTGTTCATTCATGACTGGGGACACAGTAAGGTTACAATGTCCTCAATTTTTTACAAACACTCAGCGATCAGTACAGATCGCTGAGTGTTTGTGCTCCGCCTGTCACAGGATGCTGAATGGGGCAGTGTGGGAGGAGAGCTCAGCCTCCTGTGACAGGCACTTAGAATGGAGAGCGAAGTACAAACACCCAGCAATCAGTACTGATGTACAGTACAGCTGTCTCCGCCCCGCACCACCCTGCTCGGCCTCTCAATAGCTTCTCTCCTCCCCACTGGGCACAGGTAGCTGGATCAGCTCTGTGTCCCAGACCGGCAGTCAGCAGGGAATTTTTGTACAATTGGTATTTTGCCCATAGTACCATTTTAGGCCAAAAAGTGTCAGAAAGTTTTCGAAATTTCGGTGCAATCCTAACACTAATAATTGTGATTCCACACTCCAGAAAACACGTCTCCACTTCTCTAGAGTCCAGTGGCGGCGTGCTTAACACCACTGCATCAGACGCTTTGCATTGTACTTGGTGGTGTAAGGCTTGGATGCAGCTGCTCGGCTACGGAAACCCATTCCATGAAGCTCTTTACACACTGTTGTTGTGCCAATCTGAAGGCAACACGAAGTTTGGTGGTCTGTAGCTATTGACTCTGCCGACAGTTGGCGACTTCTACGCACTGTGCGCTTCAGCATGCACTGACCCCGCTCTGTCATTTTACGTGGCCTACCACTTTGTGGCTGAGTTGCTGTTGTTCCCAGTTGCTTCCACTTTGTTATAATACCACTAACAGTTGACCTTGGAATATTTACTAGGAAGGAAATTTCACGGATAGACTTATTGCACAGGTGGCAACCTATCACGGTACCACACTTTATTTCACTGAGCTCCTGAGAGCGACCCATTCTTTCACAAATGTTTGTAGAAGCAGTCTGCATGCCTAGGTGCTTGATTTTATACACCTGTGGCCATGGAGGTGATTGGAACACCTGAACCCAATGATTTGGAGGGGTGCCCCAATACCTTTGGCAATATAGTGTATATCAGAAAAACTCAGGATAAACATATAGTTCTAAGTTGCAATTCAACAATTATTTTTTGTAACTTTATACTGTAGTAATACTACATTTAAAAATATTCACTGTAAAATAGGAGAACATTTTCAAAAGGGAAATATAAAAGCTTGCATGTTTACTAGATACAGGCAGTAAATGTTAGCTGGCATCATTTGGTAGTCCCAGTAGATACAAAAAATGTGATCTGTAAAGTGCATGCTGTTAGTTGATAAGCTGCTATGTTTTGTGATTACTTTTTTACTATTATTGAGGGATTCCTATGCTGCAGTTCCATTACATTCACAGAATATTTGCAGTAAATTTCAAAAGACATTTGAGAGAAATGTATAGCTGTGGGTAGGGGTAGTGATACTGTGCTACTGACAGGCAGCTTCCTATCCAGTAATTCCCCTGAATCATACTACAGTCAGCTCTCCGCAGCCTATCCACAGCCTCACATGAGTTCAATGCACTAACATGAGTCTGCAGCTCTTTTCATTAGTGAAACAGGAACTCTGCTAATTCCCATCAAACCTCCCTTATCCCATATTTAGATTGATTTAGTTGCAAGGCTCATTTCCTATATAATTTCCTATCAGCCAGCCACTAAGATAATTCCACTTTACAGTTGCGCTTAGATGGTAGACAAAGAGTGTAGCAACAATTGCAATAATCCATATCAACCAATCAGAAATAATCTAAGTGATTCTAGCCATATAAGCGGCAATTGGGCTGTTTCTGATATACATTGTAGTGATGATGAGGTCCACCGTTGTTGCAAGCACTAGATATTGGCCAGGAAATTTTTCGTTTAAAAAAAATCCCTTTGGGGGAAGGCTTTGGAATTAAAGCAGCACTTCTGCTTTGCTATCACTGTTGGGAAAGTATTTTCTCATCTATGTTTTTCTCATCTATGGCCAGCCTGACACGCCATATTTTCTTTATGGAAAATAACAAAATAGATGCTTTCCATGCACTTTTTTTGTTGAATAACCTAAGAAGTCTTTAATCATTGCAGTTCCTAACATGCTTCTGTATCTAGGGTTTTCTGAAATTCTGGTATAATGTAGCTGAAATTAACAGTAAAAATGACTTTCAATCTTTCTTGATTGCACTATTTTTCCCTTGAGGCTGCTGAGATAATTATGTCTTACTTGCAGCAGAAATTAGGCTAGAATGCCTCCAATAGACCTTGTTTCTAAAAAGATAGGTTCTGCATGTATTCATATTACCCATGGCAACCACTAACATTATGGGCCCAATTTACTAAAACTGGACATTTCGTAGGCAGTGAATGAATGTGGTCTTTGGCAACAGGCCATTAATAAAATAAACCATTATTAAAATAGTCTCCTTCCTTAATAATGCAATTTTACAAGTAGCAACTATTAACTATTCTTCTTTCATCATTATTCTTATTTTTCTACTATACAGGATTAAAAAAAACTTTACTTATATTTAATTAATTTTTATGTATTTTTACAAACTGGCATTATAGTGAATACATAGATGTATATACTACACTGTACTTATTGCCTTTTTTAACCAAATAAGAAGAAATTAATCAGAGTACCCAGAGGCGGCTCTAGAGTTTGCGAGGCCTTAGGCGAAACCTAAACATGAGGCCCCGCTCAGGCCTGTGGGGTCTCACCAGGGTTCAACCCTTACGATCCACACTCCCAGCCAGATTTAACTCCGCCCTCCCAGCCAGATTGGGATCCTTGCACGGTGGATGGGAGGGGTGAGATGGCTTACCAGTGGCTGGTGGGCGGAGCTCCAGAGGACCACTGGCCGAAAGCCTAATTAAAGAGCCGCCTCTGAGAGTACCTATTTATGCTTAAAGGGACAAATCCGCAGGTTAAACAGCTAACACCCTAAGAGGTGTTAGGGCTATAGCTGATTATGTGTAAACATTTTCCACCCTAATTTGCATTAAGGTACTACATGTATCGGTTTATACAAGTACTCTTGTTATTGAAGAGGGTATTCTAGCATCACTGTGGATCAACATATGACCAAACATGTCTTCAATCCTAGTAAATTAGGCCTTATGCTTAGCAAATGTGAAAAGTAAACTTCGGCTTAAATAAATATGACTATATGAGTAGGTAATAGGTTAATGCATATCAGTTCTATGTTACACTAGCAATTCTGTCATGATCAACAACCTACCAGTGGCACAATCACTTAAACTCAACTCACCTTCTCCCATTGAATCACTCCCTTGCTGTTCAAAACCAGTGATGTGTAGCCGCGTCACTGCTCACTTGATACCTATTAAAATACTGCAACATTTTGCCCAGCGACCAAAAAGAAAAAGGCTGATTTCCTAAGGAAGGTAAGATTCTCCACTCATAAAATGTGTGAATATTCTGAATATTCATTTCACTTATCCAATCATGTTAAACGCATCTGCACATGGTTGGATATTTAGCATGAAACCAAATTTGCTTTCCACATAACTAGATAATTTAAGTGAATATTCACACATTTTTTGTGTGAAGGGTCTCAATTCCTTTAAAAAATCAGCCTCATAGTGGCCATTGCATTGTTGTGATCCTGCTGCTAGCTAGTTTTAAATAGATCAATCGATTTAAAACTAGAAAATATAAATCCAAGAATAATGTTATGCAAAAGTATACTGTACCTTTTTAAGTATAGTCTCCAGTGATGCTTCTCCAGATGCCTGTCCGGATACATCCTGAATTGTCTGCGCACATTGAAATGCACCTATTTCAATAAGCTTCTCTAAGGACAGAGGGTTCTCAGGGTCTATCAGCATAGCATTGATCTCCTGTTCTAGGGCTGCCCAATGCCGTGGCTTCAAACATGGATTTCTTAGGTCAGTTATCACTGGTACCTGTAAAATACGAAGTCATTAATGATAAAAAACCATGATACTGCACGCATAATAAAGCCAAACAGAAATACTATAAAGTCAACAATATTTCCAACCAGGCTAAAAATATTGCATGTAAAAAAAAAAAACAATAAAGCCCTCAGATATTTTCTCACAAAACAAATCTACATTTTGGAAAAAGCAGTTTATGGTCTGATTTCCCTTCGAGCATACTGCAAGTCCACATTCTTACATAAACATCTAGGGCAGCGGTTCTCAACCTGTGGGTCGCAACCCAAAAGTGGGTCGCAACCCCTGTTGAGTAGGTCGCCGTGTGCAGCAACAGCTGCAATCTCCTGATTGCCTGCGTTTCAATCTTTACACTGTCTGCCCTCTGGGATGGCTAGAGCTCTGATGAAGGGGGCGTGCCCCGAAAACCACTTCATTCTGAGCACACACGGCCATCACCAGGACAGGAGATACAGGTGAATGGGATGGGAACGGTGGTAAACTACAAGGGACCTGGGTGCTTATTTGAAACAGCACTTGCAGCGGCTCCTTCGTTAAGTCCAGAGTCCAGAGCATTACTAAGTCCAGAGTCCAGTGTCTTACTAAGTCCTGAGTCCAGTGAGTTACTAAGTCCTGAGTCCAGAGAGTTACTAAGTCTAGAGTCCAGTGCATTACTAAGTCCTGAGTCTAATGAGTTACTAAGTCCTGAGTCCAGTGTATTACTAAGTCCAGAGTCCAGGGCGTTACTAAGTTCAGAGTCCAGTGCGTTACTAAGTCCAGAGTCCAGTGCGTCACTGAGTGCAGAGTCCAGTGCATTACTAAGTCCAGAGCCCAGCGCATTACTAAGTCCAGATTCAGGAGAGTTACTAAGTCCAGTGTATTACTAAGTCCCGAGTCCAGAGCGTTATTAAGTCCAGAGTCCAGAGCGTTACTAAGTACAGAGTCCAGTGCTCCGTTGGGAGTCACCACAACTTGGCAAATTTTACCAAGGGGCCCGGCCCTAATAAGGTTGAGAACCACTAATTTAGGGAATATCCATCTAGAATCATCTTATAAAACTAATAGCTTCTTTACTCTTATACACATGTGGTAAGATGTATTTATAACAGGCTTCACTGCATGTCTTTTATATGCACTTAAAGTGCTATTAAAGTCAAAAGGTTTTTAAGCTTTTTCAGACCATGATGAAATCACTACCAATGAAGTCTGCTACTGATTACTTGAGCACTGGCCCTGATATCCTGTTTAGGATGGCAACTTACCCTTGCAGGTTTCTATGGAGCCACCCTTGTGTTTGCTAGTAAACTGTGTGTATCTCCACAAACATCAAGGCAAGACAAGCCACTACTACCCTAGCAGCAGTTGTGTAAGGAGGGTTCAGTACATACACGAAGACCAAAGCAGGCTCAAGCACGTGTGCGTACTGTGGTTTGTGGCCTGTGTACAGGATTATAGGCATTAGCCGGCAGGTGCACATGCATTTGCGTGCATGCATGCTCAGTGCCAAATGTCCTATTTAAACAGACGTGTGTCATGGACAGATTGTTGAGTGGTCTTCGGTTTGACCCCGAGTACATGTAACCTGATTCGTTATCCTGCTTACCTGTGCATGACCCAGCCTGCCCGCTGACTTCTCTCTGGATCTCTGCCTGCCTATTGTAACCTCGGTCTGCTTACTGGACTCTGAATGTTGCCTTCTGCTCGATACCTCTCTAATCCTCTGTTACCAACCTTGGCTTGTAACACCAACTCTACTCCTGGTTTCTGATTTGGTACTCCGCTGTTTGGCTGTTAGTGACCACGACTTGGGAACCCGAATACACTACTATTATCTGCTCTGTTACTCCAGTATTCTGGTGTTTGTCCTGGTCTTGCAGCCTACAGCCATCTGGTCCATGCACCCGAGTCTCTATGCAGATCCAGTCCAGCCTGCAAAATTGGCACTCATGCCAGTTTGTGTCCTCACATTCCCTGTCACTACTTCCAGGAGTGTTGGACGAGTGGTGCAAAAGAAGCCCCCTCATCAGCTCCACCCAGGTATGTGGCAAGTTGTTACTTATTTGCCACACCACCCCTATCACAGCTCCATTCACCAACAGACACAAATAGAAATACCCATTACTTGTGTAACATAGCTTCTTGGTCATTTTCCTTACACAGAGATTTCCCCTCCATATTATCACAGAAGACATTATACTATATTATTTGCTTAGCATCACTGAGTAGATATACTGCAGTAAAAAGAGTTATCCCTTTACAGCAAGTGTCTTACCTTCTCTTTCATATTCTCTACCTTCTCTTTCAGTCGTGGGACTACATTATTTGGAGGTAATCCTTTTTCCAGCTGATTTACAAATTTAGCAAATTTAAGCACTAAGGAATTCAGTTGCTCAGGGTCCAGCATTTCAAAGTTAGACTAGAAATAAAATTAAATGAAATTCAGTTAATTATTATTCATAGTTTATTTTGATCCACAGAATATTAGTTATTTACCTTCATCCACTCAGCTTCTAGGGTATCCCATTCAGTCATTGAATCCCACAGCAGCTGTTTCAGTTTTACTTCTGCACTCACTTCTTCCAGTGCATCAAATCTGGTCACTTCAACCTATAGATGCCAATGCATATGAGTTTAATCAGGCATATCAGTCATTAAAGTACTTAGATGTCCTTACCATTTAAAACAGATCAGCGAGGCTCGACCTAAAAGCATCCACATTAATACAATGATGGCTAACAACAAAAGGGGACCAAGACAAAGAGTCTCCACATAATAATTTACCCAGGTAGCAACAATGTTGAATAATGTACAAAAGAGGCTGGTTTAGAATTAGCAGCTGAGAGAATACATAGCTAAACGGGAAAGGGGGGGGGGGGGGGGCTTTTTTTCTGC
>NW_017306578.1:970718-985229 GCF_000935625.1 Nanorana parkeri
GGGGGGGGGGGGGGTGCATTTTTTTCTGCAGCTTCTCACCAGCTATTCTGAATTTTATTTCTGATAATCCATCGAAAGCATTTCTTTAATTACAAAATGAAACAATGAAGCAAAAAACTATTTTTTTTTCTTACAGGGTTTCACTTGACTTAACTGTCCCTCAATAGGTAGAGGTTACCCCTAGTTTAGGAGCTGCCTAACTGCAATAACAACACTATGGAACCTCTACTTTCAACTAAACCCTTTTGTGCTCTGGTCAGATGGGGCATTTGGTTAGAGAAAGATAGTTTCTCTCTTTTAACAACCCCTATTACTCTGTGGTGACCATTTCATGAGTGCACCCTGTAGTAAATGTTCTCTGGACTAAAGACACAGGGACTACAGCTCTATATAACTCTACAAAGGCTCACAGTGCAGGCATGGCCCATGGTGAAAGGCTGCAAACATCATAACAGACTAAAGGTGCCCATACACTGTGTTTAATTTCGGCTGGTTTTTAATATACTTGCTGAAATTCTCACAGTGTGTGGGGCTGTTGTCTCCCCCCTGCATTTCTCGATCAGCTGATCAAAGGAGTCGACTGGAAAATCTTTGCGTGATCAGAGCCGGCAGCCTCTGATCGGGTATTCTGACCGGTGACGGCGGCACCTGTCAGAATACAATGCAAACTGCGGCAATTCCTCAATCAACACGCTGTGTGTGTTGCTGGAGGATTCATGTCATGGCCAGCCTTAAGCTGTACTACTAAGATAGGTAGGGTGGTCTCGAGTAGTTTAATTAAAGGTACTATTGTCCTTTAAATTGAACTTGGTAAAAACCTGTCTATAAACCATTACATTTTCTCTTTTAAATATCCAACATTTTGGACAGCAAAACTATATTAATAATAATAGAATTTATTTATAATGATAATGATAAACGAAAATAATCTGTTACTTGCATACTTTGTGAATTTTTGCATGTCTAAACAATCTTTTGTAGGTAATAAATTCTCTCATAGCCCCTAATGCTTCATAATAACAAAGTAACCAGGACTGGAAGAGGCAATAAATAAGGATGTGTGTGGGAGAAGAAAAATATTCTGAAGCTGGGAATCACTAGCCTAACAGACTTGACAGACAGCAAGGGCTAATTATACCCGTCTAAGCACCAAACTGCACATCATTGTGAGCGCATTTGCATCTAAAGTCAGCAAAGTTTATATAAAGTATGTCAGTAACATTAAACATAAAGAGAAACTTAAGTGTAAACCCTGCATCAGGAGATTACTAAACATAAGACAGTGAGTAGTACTACAGATTCTTGTGCGTTTGAGCCTAAAATATTTGAAGTACACCTGTCAGTAGCCTAAAGTTGAATAATTCATCTTATGAAAAAAAAATCAAGTATGTAGCGGTGACCATAACTAAAGCCCATGTATTTATCATAAAATCCATTTCTTAAAAGGACACAGGATCAGATTTAAATCAGAGACAATTGGGTTTTACTGCTGCCTAAAGGAGGACATGAATGCTGGCAAACAAATAAGCCATGGGCCAGCCAATCCCATCATGCTTCAGTTTTGTAGTAAGCAATTTGAGGAGTAGATCACAAACACTGAGAGGTGGGACCCATGTACCTTAATTAACTAAAAAAAATGATTTTTCGGTAAGTACAAAATCCTTTTTTCTTTATTGTTCATTAAGGGACACGGGATCAGAAGGAAATCAGAGACAATTGGGATATCAAAAAGCAGTCCAACTGAAGGGTAGGCAACATAGCAAACAAAAACACTAACAAGCTCACAGAACAACAATGTAAGAGCTTGGACGAGCCTGCAACTCAAAGAGCTACTCTTGTAGGACCTTATTTCCAAATCTTGCATCAGCTTAGGCCTGAATATTCACGGGATAAAGCTTAGAGAACATGTGAACAGAAGACCAGGTGATGGTTTTGCAAATGTGAGAAGAAATGCCTAATGCCATGGCCCAAGAAGCACTTACTGATCTAGCAGAGTGTGCCTTGCCAGGAAAGGGTGGAACTTTCCATAAGCCTATAGGCTTGTATAGTGATCTGCCAGAGCCACCAAGAAATTACGGGGAATCTCAGGAATAACAAAAAGTGAATCAGTGTTCTTGAAGGAAGTTGTAGCTGTAAGATAAGCATAAACAGCTCCAAGAAATAAAATAAATCTCCTGTAGATGCACAGGGGCCAGACAGAGGGATGGAAGTACAATGTCCTGCTTAAAGAGGAACTCCAGGAATTTATTGTATTAACCCTTGCAGTGGGGCTACACCTGCACTGCAATGGTTAACTGCTTGTTTGTGTCTAGGTTTAGAAAAAAAGGTTATACTCACCCAAAGCTCTGAGCTGACTTCTTATTAGTACAGTCCTTTCAATGTCTCTCCCCCTCCTCAGCAGCGGCCTGTAAATCATCACATCTATACGCAGTGTATAGACATGAGGATGCTGCAGATTTTAATGCTGCATGGAGAGGAAACAGACAGGAGGGAGCACGGTGACAGCTGGCCGGCTCGGAGCTTCGGGTGAGTAGCTCCCACAGACACAAATGGGCGCTTAACCCTTGCAATGCCGGGGTAGCCCCACTGCAAGGGTTAATGAAAAAAATTGAGGTTTTTTTTAAGGTGAAAGAAATAAATCTCCCTAGGGAGAAAAGAGGGTCTGGGCCATTAAGACAACCTTGTCTTTGTATAAAATAAGAAAAGGTTCTTGTACAAGACAAAGTTTTTAGTTTAGAAATGTGCCTTGCAGAGGTAATAGAAATTAGGAAGGCAACTAGGTGAGTGAGAGTTGACAGGGAAACATCCCTAATAGGTTCAAATGTCTTTCTTTGAAGAACTAACAGACCCAAGTTAAGATCCCCTGGAGTCACTGGAGGATGTACAGGTGGGACTATATGAGTGACACCTTGTGCAAAGGCTTTTACCAAGAAATGAGAGGCAATCAGTCTTTGAAACAGGATCGCAAGTGCTGAGATTTGTCCCTTGATGGTATTAAGGGCCAAATGTTGACCCAGGCTCGATTTCAAAAAGGTCAGAATCCTTCCCTAGGAAAATTTCTAGGGACAACATTTTCTTGCTTTGACTAAGAAAGTGAGGTAAAACTGTGTGACACTGAAAGTAGAGCAGTGGCAGGATGACTACCTTAAGCTGAAAAGGTGGGAAGAGATAGTGCTCAGCAGGGTTCATGTGACCGCCTTAAAGGCAGTGCCAAGGATTAGCCAATCTGGATAGCAGCACAAGAGCTCAGCTCAGAAACAGAATGATGAAGACTAGTTGAAGTAAAAAACTTGTTAAAAAATAAAAATGTCCAGTAAAAATCCAGGTTTTTTGTCTTATTTCCCAGTGTCAAATTCCTCTTTTAGGTAGCAGTATACACCAGATGTCTCTGATTTACTTCTGATCCTGTGTCCCTTAATGAGCAATAAAGAAAAGTCAATTCCAGAACCTTCCTGGTGAAGTCTAGAGCTGGTCCACCCTATGCTACTTCTCAACTGACAGCTCTCAATTAGAAAGTTTTTAAACTTGCATATTAGAGCCATAACTGGGGTAGCTGTTTATACATTTGAAGTAATGTCTTTGTTTTATTCATGTAATCAGTTTAGCAGATTTGATCACAAAAATGTAAAATGTATGTTTAGTTTCATATCAGGTAGTTCAGGGGTATTTACACTGAGCGACATGCAACTCGTGCGGACTTTCGCGCCATAGTAGTAGTGCGATATTTCACGCAATGATCGCACGACCTTCCGTATTGGGCTGCATGAAAATACAAGCAAAATCGCACGACATCTGTGCAAAAAAGGGTCCGGCACAAGCGACGAGCATCGAGCTACAGGCGACATTGAGCTGTAGAATTGAACAGCTCCATTGAAAATCATTGGACGAGCGAGATCTCGCGATATGGCGTGGCAATATGCGCGATTTTCGAGCGGAAATCCGCGCGGTAATCCGCTCCATGTGAACGGGGACTAAGGCAAAGGTCCCATCAGAAACCAGTGAAAGTACAAATCAGAGAGAATGAAAGGAAATGGGTAGACTATACTTTTCAGCAAGATCCAGACTGCACTGCACTGGAATGTCCAGGGTTCTAGAAGGAGGGGATAGTCCCAGAAATGGCAGTTGCCAATAAGTCCTGGAACACCATCAAAAGAATTTAAAAAAAATAAATTTTGCCCCATGCACCAAAATTGTAATAAAGGGAACTAGATCAAAGTTCAGTATGTAATAAAACAGATATCTCAAATTTGCAATCCATTTGATAAAGTGTAATTTAAATATACATCAAAAACCAGTACCATTCACTTTACCTTAAAGTTCTTCTGATATGTTTTGTACTGAAATGCATTTTTCTGTAATTCATCCAAAATTATTTGCAAGTCTGCAAGTATTTGTTTAATTTTGGTTTGATCAGCAGCAATATCCAATATCTGAGGGTCCTGTAAAATACATCACATACATTTAAGACTCTTTGACTTGAATCACAGGGATGCATTCATGTTGTCATAGTGATAAGTTAATTACTGAATAACAATATGCTTCTTAACTTTTAACTGTATGGAGCAATGATACTTTCATTCACTGGATCAAAATTTCAGTTACGTTAACATAACGTTAACATAGTTTTTGTGTTTTTTAGCATTTAAAGAAAATATTCCATTCTACAATAATATAGTCCAGGTAAAACCGAATTTCAGGCACAACAAATCTTTGATAATTAGTTAGCTATTGCCATACCTGTACATATCATGGCTTGTTTTCAAATGTTGATATATAGGTGGCCTTTTTTTCCCTGAATAGGCTCCTATTTTATGTGAAGGTGACCAGTGGGGAGAGAACAAGCAGAATGGCAGATGGGTGCAGCAATGTTGGTGGTGAAAGGGCAGAAGAGAACTCTCCTATCATTGCTGCAGCAGCGGCAGTGTGATAGGGTGCACCTACCTGCACAGATAGACATGTAGGGTCTAGTAGGGCAGAAAATTAAAAAATATCTCCATGAAGGAGACATGTAAGTCTACAGATATTTTTATATGGTTTCTTTTTTATATGGATTCTTTTTAGTGTACCCAGAGTTCAGCTTCAACATATATCTTAATTCAGCTGATTTATTGTTGCTTTTTCCCCTCTTTTTTTTTTGTGTGTTTATGGCAATACAAGTGAATTATTGTTAGTTAGCGGGAAGCATAAAAATATTTAGTCAATATGAATGCAAAAATGAAATATCTCAGCTTATTTAATTAAAACTTGGTTATTCCTACCTGTGACTGCTGCCTGACATCCTTCACTTCTTTATTTAGTTCTACAATGTCTTTATCCAAAGAACGACAGAATTTCTCAATGCTGCCATCTCTCTCACCAACTGACTTGTCAATGGCATTTCGAACGGCCATGAATGAAGGTTTCAGCGTAGCAAACACTGCAAAATCTTCTGGAGGTGTAGGAACATGATAGCTTTCAATGAGCTGATACATCTGTGAGACAACATTTGACTCTTCTTCAAGAACATCAACCTATCAGAGGAATATCAGTCAGTCATGGGTTTTTATATAAAAAGCAAACATGCGATGTACAAGGCGGCAATGCTAGACAAAAAGAAAATGCATTCTACATTTCATTTAAAATGTATAACTTAAATTAAATGAATGGGTGATGTAACCATAAAACTACTTTCTTTCTATGAAACTACATGTTTCCTATCTTTGTGTGCACCCTTGCTGTCAATGCCAATTTTCAGCAGAAGAAATATTTGTCCTATGTGTTTTGATCTGTATAGTTTTTTTTTTTTAAACTGAAATTTTTAGACAAACAGGTAATACAGTAGATATCAGCTTTGTGTAAATATTGTATATATTCATTCATCCTAATGTTTTATAAACGTTGTTCCTAAGTATATGCATTATATTGTATATGTATGTGTGGCACAAATCATATTTAGTCATTACATAAACAAGATCGGCTTCCTCCTTTCCAGTATCATACAATCATAATACCTTACTGCTTCTTCTTACAATGCAGATCTATGAGTCGGATGACTGACTGAAAACAATGCACTTCCTGTGCAGCCGCAATCTTATCTCAACAGTTGTTAAACAGCATGTTATTCATTTTCTTATTTCACATTTTTTTTATTAATGTTTCCAATGACATTTACATGCAGGCCAAGCTGTCCAGCAAAAGTGTCAGGGCTTGTTCACACCAATTGTGGTGCGTTCCAGAGCGGTAGCTGCTGGAACGCACCGCAATCGCTCACAAAACTTCCCCCTGCGTTCTGGGGCGTGACGGTGCATTAAAGTTAATGGCACCGCAGCCACACACACCCCCTAGCCCGCAGTGTGATCGGATGCGTGGCAAAACATTGGCTGCGTTCCGGGCCACTGCAAAACGCAAAAAATAGAGCAAGCAGCATTTTTTGCTTTTGCAGTGGAACGGAACGCAAGCAATGTTTTGCCACGCATCCGATCGCACTGCGGGCAGGGGAGCGTGGCTTTGGTGCCATTGACTTCGATGCACCGCCACGCCCCCGAACGCAGGGGGACGTTTTGTGAGCGAATACGGACAGTGTGAACAAGTCCTCAGTGACGTGTTGGGGAAAACTATAAAACTCACAGGAATGATTATAACATTAACCTTTCATTTTCATTGTTTAAATATTGTTGCTGCATCCGGCAGTGATACGTTTATCCCAAACCCTGTTAATTACATTTTTGCAGGACATCTTGGTTTGCATGAAAACGTTTTCTTATAGAGTATAACAGTGTAACATAATTGAGACCTGTAGTAAGAAGTAATGTAAATAATTATAGGATATGTTTAATAATGGTTTCTTATGTGCTGGAAGACAGGTGTGTTAGCACCATGGGTTCGGGCAGTTGACAGGACAGAAACAGAAAGACCCAAGGGGACCGCTCACCTCTTTTAGTCCCAAGATTCAATCACAGATAAACTAAATAAAGCCATTTAAAGTGTATCTCTAAGCAAAACTTTTTTTTGTTATGGATAAAATAGGAAAGGGTTTGACTCTCTGTCAAGTCTTTATTGCTGTCTGTGTCCCTGTTGGGGACATTCACCCTCAATGATTACTGAGGACCATTGTCACAGAGAAAAAAAGAGAGGGGAAATCCAAAATTGTAGAACTGTCTCCAGAGCAAGAGGGGAAGAGAAATCGTCCAATGGGGGACACCTGTTCTAAGGACAACTTTCTAAGAGGGGAATATCCCTTATTTTGGGAGATTTAATCTAACTTCCTGTTGTGTTTCTGGGACAAGAAGAGAAGGCACATTTTCCTAATGGTAACATACAGCAAAAAAAAAACCCATACAGGGGTTTTGAGCCTTGACAAAATGTTTTGGCTATATACTTTAAGGGACACATGACTTATTATAACTGTTTCACTTTCAGGTAGAGGTAGACACTAATAGGACAAAACAAAAACTGCATTTTTATTTTTCTCAAAGACTGTGGCTGACATCCATCTGCGGGAGTTTCCAACTATACTCTTCCAGCCATAAGTTTCAATCCTTTTATCATTTTAGGAGGCGGATAACATATACAGTACATTATAGCTTTATAAATAGACCCATTAGTTAGTCTCTGTTTAGATATAAGTTGATTGTTCTGCTGTATGAAGTAATATGTTTAAATGAAAACATACACTTCCCATCAGAAACCATATATAATGACACCTAAACCCGACTCTTTTCTGTTTGGGATGGGTTTTAAATGTACTTACCCGTTCTTGAATTTCATCCAAGAAAGTCAAAGAATTTACATAATCTAGTGTTGTAGTAGGAAAAAATTCAAGTTTGAACTGGGCATCTTGAGCTTCAGCTATGATGGCATCCATCTTTTTCTTAGCCAGAACAGGTAAGATCTCGTTAATCGCCTGAAAAACAGAAGGGTATATTCAAAAATCAGTATAGGGGAATCCAAGCAAACTGTGGTAGTCAATAAAAGGCAAAAATTCTCTTTTACAGCATCCCTGCAACTTGCATGGGTGTAACCAAAGGGAGTGTTGAGGGTGCAAATGGCCCTGAGTCAATGAGGTCAGGGGACCCAAACACAACTGCCATTTCCCTTTATTTAGAATCTGTAAGACATCTTTTTACATCTGTTTTTACATTTGTTTGTGCCAGAAAAGCTTTTCTCCCTATGCATGCTTTTCTCACTATGAGCTTACAAAAACAGCTCAATAGGAGATCAAGAGCAGTTTAGAGGAACTGGAAATGAATGCACCTGCATTTGCAGTCTACATAAGTCCTTCAAAAAGTTGAAAAAGAGCATATTTTACCCAGTAGAATCCCAGAGTTCTGCATGGAAGTTGAACATTTTTGGATGAAATATTAGAGCACACTAGTTCACATTCTGAACAAGGGCCATTGGCCTTTTGTTCTGCCTCTGCACAATCACATGGCAACTTAGCATGTGCTTCCATTCAAGACCTTTACTGTTCTGAAACTGCAACATGTATTCTTACCTCCAAGCATCTTTTTGGAGAAGGTATTAATTTATCTTTCAATTTTTTGGCATCTATGAACAATAATCCTAGATTTCTCTTCTGTGTGATTGCCATAGCATCCCCATGTTCTTTATGGTATTTCTTCAGCTGTTCTGCAAAGAAATCAACTCCTACATGGAAATAAAACAGGCAGTTCTTAACCTTGACTGGCAAGGATATAAAACACACACAGTAGCACAACAGTATAACAACTGTGCAACCCAAAACAGTTTATCCAGGTGTCAAAAGTAATGCACATGTATTCCAGACTCTTATATCAGATTATTCTGAAGACCTTTAGTATGACATAGTGTTCATTACAGAATAAATCAGTGCTCTGTATAGTATGATCAACTTTAAGGTGGGGGCCACAAAGTGGTCCTGCTTTGCACCCTGTCATTTATAGTTACATCTCCGGTAACCAGAGACAGTGCCATGTTTGTAATCATGAATAGCTTTTGTTACAAGCAACACAACTCATGAAAGCCTTAACAGAACCTATTAAAACAAATGATGATTGTATTGGTTGCATTGACCAACATAATTCTAACTGCAGGTAACATTAGACAAATTACAGTCTTTCTGCCAAACTGCATACAAAAAACACCACATAGGACAATTGGTCCCAAGTGCATTTAAGATCCATTGAAGGTATTTTCCAGTGTTCTTTTATTGTACCCTTTTTCCTAGGAGGAGTTCCAGTTCACTTCCGCAGCCTACGCTTCTGCTGTAGCAGTAACTATACATTATAACTCAGCTTTTCGAAGTCTGTGTTATTATGGAACAATATGGCAGCTGAGTGAACAACCGACCCCAAGTGAAGTGAGCCGAACACCGTTCGGCTATTCACTTCAGGCTTGTACGGCTGATCTCAGCCGTATATCAGCTGAAATCAGCCGTACATCGGCTTGCTTCGCATGGCTTCGGGTCGGCCGAACATGCTCAGCATGTTCAGCTGACCTGAAGTGCAGAAGGAGTTCGACTCAGCCGATTCAACATCTGGATCGCGTGAGCCGAACTTCTGGCAGGCTACTCACTGCTTTTCGGCCTATTCTTATAGATGCCGAACAGCAGTGAGTGAATAGCCGAATGCCGCTGAGCGGCATTTGGCTCGGCTGTTCTGCTCGGTCCCTCAGAGGGACCGAGCAGAACAGAAAAATAGTTTAAAAAGTTAAAAATAAGTAAATAGAAAACGATTGTGTGGAGCTAGCAATGACAGCTAGCTCCGCCCAACAGTTTTCTAATGTCCGGCGGTTCTGCTGCCATAAAAAAAATAAAAAAATCTCCCAGGCGCTCTGGGAGCCTTCCGCTCCCGGCCGCCCAGGAGAGAAACACTGATTTATCTTTTTTTTTCTTTATTCTGACACGGAGCCGTGTCAGAATAGAAAAAAAAATGTTTTTGCCCATTGGAATGCATTGCTAGATTCCTATTGGCTATTTCAATTTGCAATAGCCAATAGTAAACTAGCATTGTACCTGCCCTCTGCTGATGGACCTGATGGAGAACTGCAGCAGAGGGCGGGTACAATGCTAGTTTACTATTGGCTATTGCAAATTGAAGCTACAAATCGGCCGAAGCTACGGCTAGATCCTTCGGCAGCTTCGTGAATAGACAAATAGTGTTGAGCAGATCATTTTGTCCAAATCTTACCACTTCACTCTGTGTTGGAAGATTAGTATTCTAACCAGCAAATGAGTGGGCATATGGGAATCTGCAATATATATAATGATGGAATGCCACATGGGTTTATGGGTGCAGCACACCATCATCACATAATTGCACTTATTTGGGCTGTTGCACAGGTAACCTAAGGGCAAGTGTAAAGTACACTCTTAAGGCCATATATTCTGGCACAAGTAGCTGAAGTACATGTTGTCCAACATGAAAGTGAATATACGCATGGATGTAAGGGGTTGATACGTGTAACTGATTAATCACCCCTGAATATTTGCAACAATATGGCATTTTGCAACTTATAGCCAATTCTTCCTTTCAGAATGGACAATAAAACAAAGCTTTCACAATTCATCAATACATATTGAAATAAATCATACAGATATCAATGAATCCTGGTGGATTGAAGGATGAGCAGATGCCTCTTCACCCATCATTCATGATGAGGTATTATATGAGGTATCTATGGCCATCGTAATGCTTTCTTATTATGAGGGTATAAAAGAGTTTTGGTCATAATGTATTACATATGTTGCCTTGAAGATGAACAGTCAAGCAGTGCATAAAGCAAGAAAGAAATAGTGACATATAAACAGAAAAACCAAATCATACCATGGTCTTCAGCCTTTAACGCTTTCAAATCTAGACTTTCATTTTCCTTAAAGAACAAATGAAACCGTTCAAATGTTCTTGCATATACACTGGCTGTATCGAATGCAGACTGTATAGTTTCCTAGGATACACAGAAAATATATAATTACATTTTCATGAGTAAAGAATGCTGTTGCTTCTAGCCAGCCATTTCAGATGACACACTCTTACAAGACTCTAGAATATAAACAAAGCAAGAGGTTATGTTCACATGCTACATCCATCCCCTAATATTTCTTTCCAATACAACATATTTAGGATTCGGTCATGCTTAAAATATTCTTGCTTTGCTGCCAGTGCTATTACGTTATGAAATGACATTTTTCTCAATAACTAAGGTTTTCACTAAATATAAATCATTGTGCTGCACAGATGTGAAGTATTATCATTCAACTTCAAGTATCCATGGTTATTATTACTTAAATGAAAAATAGGTTTAAGGATAATAACGCTGTACTCTTTATAAAAGGCCTGGCAAAAAATATTGTGAATACATTTTGGTCTCATTTGCCTCAGGCCAAATATGAACTCCATACGACATACACATACTACACATGTCCACTCAAACTGCTCTCCTTTCCCACAAAATACACTCCTACTGCATCACCAAATAACAATGCTTCAATGTGGTAGTGGATTGTTTCAATTTCTTCTCAATTCCTATCCCTTTTTCTGCCACCCAAAGACATAAGGTTTGCTTTAAGCTGTGGGAACTGTTGTCTTCATCCATCTACATGCCATCTTGTTTATCCTACCCCACCGTGTGTTGTCAGAAATTAGTGCTGATATTTAGTTCAGTTTGAAACCTTGTTTTTTGTGCATGCCGTGTATCTGACCAGTAGTATACAGACTACATAGGACAAAAGACAAATGAATAGCGAAGTAAAATTGTTGCCAGACCCAGAAGACATACCTACCAACTCTGCCTTTTTTGAGAAAAACATGTGATTTAGCAAAAACAGGGCACTCAAACACGAGTGGATCAAACCAAAGGTGTGAAGTAATTTAAAGTGTTAAGCCACTATAAAGTGATATTTTAACTATAGATGGAGCCTGGAGGGCTGAATTAGCCCCTGAGTTCTTATATGTCTTGGACAATTTAACAGTTAGATCTCCCTGCCATAATTCCTGTTGACCTGGGAGCTTTGGTTGTTCCAGCCAATCTTTGCATATTTCAGAACCTCTGGTTACATTAAAGATAATATATAATACAAATCTATGAAATAGAGTGTGACCCTCACCAGTAGTCCCTAAGAGAAGAAACTAAACTGTTAGCTGCCTTTACTTTCCAGCATCTCCTGCCAGTTTACTGTGAACATATCTTGTTTTTTTAAGGAACACTAAGACATTGGGGTTGAGTCAATATTGGCAATTGGTTTACACACGATTGGATGATGGAAGTCAGCAAAGCTTTAACTCATTTACTAACCTAAGAAAACATTCCCTTGCAGAGTGAACACCCTATTTGCCTTTAGTAAATCAAATCCATTATGAAAATGATGTATGTTTAAATATTTAAAGAGAATTGAAATGTCAGTGTCACTTAAAAACATAAGCAACAACTTGGTTGACTTTACTGTATTGTATTAGGGTCTTAGTTTCTAACATAGCCAATATAGGAAGTTAGGCTAAATAAGAATGTTATAATTACTATATCCTTTGGTATATCTTAATTTATTATTTTTTTGGACAAATATAAATAAATGCTTGAGCATGATTACATCATTTGTGCCAAAGTGGACCAGGAAGTGCAAATAAATAGATTGTAAGTAAAATAAAAATATGTTTGTTTAGCGAATAAATGTAAGATGATTCCATATCAGCATGCAGAGCTGTATGCTGATGTGATTTTTAGTCAAAGGGGGTAAAGGTCTGCTTTAAACGCTCCCCTTCCCAGCAGCAAATACTTACCCTTCCTACACTTTTCCTCTGCTCTGTTTAGGCCCGGGGAGTAAGAAAAGAAAACCCTGTGTAAGCAGGGCCAATCACCAAGCACTAGTGCTATTACATGAGAGTGTGTTATTAAATTCAATTAGAAGCCAGACTCGGAAAAGGCTAGAGCATACTTAATTTGTTTCTAGAAATCATTTGTTGAATATTCATTTAGTTATATGCTGTGATAAGCTCACAACCTAACCAATTCTAGCTGTGCAGTATTGGTCTGCTCTTGCACTTACCTATGGCATTCAGTTAATATCTGATTAGCTCTCTAATAATGGCCACATGCACAAGATGAAGGATAACCAATATGGCTGACTTTGTGTTAATGCCGGCAGCTGGTCCAATAGATATCATCAAATAGTTCGATTTTTCCTGTATTCATGACCGGTCTCTGACATTAGCAATAGTGATGAAAATGTTGTGCTACATACTGCTTATTTCTAGAGATCCTGATTTAGATGTCGTTTAGCTCTATGAGCATCTGTTAAAGCACCTCCTCAATAAGTCATTCTTACCACTGCTGATTTCAGGTAAGGGCTTAAAGGAGAACTATGGGGTTAGGGCTTTTCCACATAGTTCTCCTTAGGGTAACGGGAGGACAAAAACTAGCGTCCTCCCGTCACCCTAAGCCAGGGCAGCCATCAGGGGGGTACGGCCGATACTAATGTAAGGGGCCTGGGCAGCCTGCCCGGGTCCCTTACATGACTATCATATGACTGTGAAGGGCGAGGAGGCGGAGGCCTGCCCCTTGCAGCGCAGGGCCCCAGCATTGCCGCTCCAGCGGCTTTGAGACAAGCTAGGGCCACATCAGCGACGCTGCTCATCTGATTTCGGACTGGCTGGAAGTGACTTCTGGCCGGTCCGGCGGCAGACGAGGCCATGTGTTCAGGTAAGAGGAGCTAGGAAGGAAGGAAAGGAGGGAGGGGAGGGATGCAGCCCTGACCAGCCCACCTGAGACCCCTTCAGAGCCCACCATAGACAGTCTCAGATGGGCTGTGCAGCTACAGCTCGCGGTATACTGAGACGCCACAGCTGAAGCGAATCCCGACAATTATGTCTGGATCCGCCCAGCTGCGTGAGTGACAGCTGGCTCTGCCTATCTAGAGGCAGAGCCAGCTGTACCCGCCCACGTCCGATTCGACTGTCAGTGCTGGCGGATCGGAGCGGGGAGGGGGGAATCCAGCCCCTCCCCTGTCACGGCAGAGAGGGATGTGAGCGAACGCCGGTATGTGTTGGCTCACTTCCCGATCTACTGAGCCGACCTGTGACAGTCTTATTGTCACAGATCGGCTAGAACTATGAGGTGAGTGAAAAGCACTCACCTCATAGTTCTCCTTTAAACTTCCAACAAGCCTAAGTTACCCCATTGACTTTAATGAAAACAGGGCTGCAAATCCCCCCTCTGTAAGAAATCTCAAAGGATGTAACTCTACTGGAAAACATTTTTAAGGGCAATTTGCATAAACACTACATGCACAACAAAATATATATCTTTGATAACTGTAAAACTTACTTTTATTTGAGAAATTAATCCCTGCAAATGCTTGTCATCTTCAAACATAGTACTTAGACTAGGCCCTTCTCCACAAGTCTTTTCCTCCAACTTGTTATTAATAATTGGCTGAGTAAAGGCATCAAAATAAGAGTCTGGGACAAGGTTGGCTAATGACAACACTGTTTCTTGAAACTGCTGAACAACATTTGCAAGGCTGTCCTAAAAGTAAAAGGTAAATTAAAATTAGGAAGTGCA
>NW_017306578.1:985267-1024402 GCF_000935625.1 Nanorana parkeri
ATAGATATATACATAGATAGATAGATAGATAGATAGATAGATAGATAGATAGATAGATAGATACATAATGTAAAAATAGATAACCATGGGACACCAATAAAAGAGAAAACCTGAGGAGCAGTTCACAGTCTATGGGGGCTTACATGATGTATGCAGTCATCTATAAAAAAAATATGTGGTGCAAAAACTAAATATGTTGAGGAAGGATCACAGAATGACTTTTAGCAAGAGCTAACGATTCATTCTGTTGGCACTATAACAATCCGTTGTTGTAAAATGTTGTAAAATGTTGTATCTGTTTTATATCATGAAAAATAGAAAATGAAAACATCATGCATGGCTACTTGTAGCTATATCCTTGAAACTTCAACTGAAACCAATATAATAAAACAAAACAAATGTGTACTATGGATCACTTTTATTTTATAGATCAAAATAATTACAAATCAAAAGTTTTCCCACATTATAGGGATTTTAATATGAAAAAAATATTTTGTATTAAAAAAATAAGAGACAAACCTGGAAATCATCCAATGAAGGCTCAAACCATAGTAACTGGGTATCCAGAATGATCTCTGTGAGGAACATTGGCACAATTTCTTCTTCCACAGTAGCACCAGGCAGCGGGAACAACACTGAAGCCTTTTTAAACAGAGAAAACTGTCATTACTAATGAATGATGATGTCACACTCCTTTTCATTAAGTAGAATATATCATAATCAAGGATTTCAGCCGCATGATAGTGTCACCATTGTTAAAGCTTGTATAATGCGATAGAGACATTGCCTTGGCAAGTTCAGGACAAAATAATTGGCTACCATCACTGAATATCGTAGTCTAGTACTAAAGGGAGGGTTTCTGACATTTGGGCCACTGACATATTTGTAAAGAGACTACTTAAAACTACAATATGTAGTTGGTTAAAGAAACATTCTCACCTCTTCCTGGTGAAATCAGGAACAGCTTAGGTTGCATTTACTTTTATCTTTTAATTCACTGCTTGAAAGCAGAACTCCAGCAAATAAAAAATACACGTACGGTAATAATTGAAAAGCCCATTCAACGATAACATGACAAAACCACCCTTCACTGCAATATTCACCTTCAAGCCAGACATTTTGCCTGCTAATAGCTGTCCTCATTCTAATAGCCAGTATCTTTCTCTAAGTCCAGGTCATTCTGGATCTACACCAGCATGTGACTGCACAATGAGATGAAAAGCATCACAGTACTGAGCTCACCTCTCTATCACTCTGGTTTCCCTTCCTATCAGCATGCTTCTTGTCAGCACATGAACAGATTGGCTCCTTTCACTGCTTCTTCACTTCACACTCCAGTCCCTGCTGTACAGGGGCTGCAAGGTGCTGACACCAGGTCAAGTCCAGGTAATTACATCACTTGCATTTAATAAATACAATTAATGATGTATGAATGATTACAAAGCTGGACATTTGTGTCTATTTTATCTGCCTAGAGTTCAGCTTTGAATAAAAAAATAGGAGCAAAGAATCATGGGTTTTTCCTGCTCTCCCAGGGTAAATAGTTAATTCATTGAAAAGAAACAGTTATACTGGTAATATCTGTGCCTCGAACAAACAAAATGAAAAAAGACTGACACTTGGCAGACTTTAAAATTTTTCTATGTGGACTCAAACACATAGGCTGCGATTCAATAAAAAATGTGCAGCTTTTCAGGAGTCATGATGGTGGTATTAGAAAGGGATGCACCTAATTTAGTAAAGCCTTGTTACCGTTCTATTGCAAGTTCCATCACCTGCAACAAATTCAGGTAGTCCTTATGTAAGACAGTTTTACATTGTGTCACTATGGCTGCGACAAATTCATAAGAAATACGGCCATATCTTTAATAAGGAAAGTGGAGTTAAATAAGACCTATTCCATCTTGAAGTAAATTGTGTCACACGTGTAAGTATTGCGTTATTCCTTTGAGAAGATTCTGCAACAAAATTCTTCTTAAGCTGGCCATACTATGCAAATTGCGAATGAGTGTTTTGTTGAACTGGCCAAAACAGTGGGTGCCCCTATCGGCACCCTTATGCCTGGCATCCCTCAAAGGAGCCAGCTTTAGACAATTCATTTACACCTTACTGGCACATACATGAATCTGTCACCAACTCCACAAACTTTGCAAAAGATTTCTAATGTCTAATGAGACTCTTTATGAATTTCACAGATAAACTGTATGGTTATGTCGCATCCCTTTCTACATCCATATTTTAAGCTTTTTGACTTATCCTTTTAGTAACTGTCCATAAAAGAAGGGCTTTCATCTGATAAACTGGGGGTGGGTATTGAAGGCTTTACCACAAATGATGTGAACACCAAAGATCTTTTTACCTTCACCATTTCTTTTATCACCATTGTTAGTTGAGTATAAGCACATTGTGAAGTCAAATATGCTTACAAATATACAAATTAAATGAGAACTGCACAAAAAGTAACAGTTTGTGACAATAAAGAAGCTCATTTTGAAGACCAATCACTGTGAAGTTTCTGTATGTCAAACTCATTTATTTTTCAAATGTTGGTAAGGCTTAGCCATGCAAAATATTAAGACCATTAAAAATGAACTTTCTGGTCCCCAAAACCTCTCTCCCCCATCAGCAGTTTGTAGCTGTAGGTTTAAAATAAGCCTAAGTATGTTTGGCTTTGAAGAAGCTTGTAAAGAGTTGTCTCCAGTTTGAGGCACATCTATAGTCAACCCAAGACGTCCTATGAATACTGTGATTAGTTACCTTGGCCTCTCTGTGTTCATATCTACTAAGTGTATATTCAAAGGAGTAGGTTTCATACTGTCTCCTTTGATTTATTTTCTTGCGCTTTGCGTTTTATTGTGATAGTTGATACACCCATAAAATCCATGGGATAAAACGTTACCCTTGCAGACCACGTGTGTAGCAAGAGGAGGACACTGACATAAACTGCACCATCGCCAGGCTCCACAAAGCCAATTTTACATTTATATACTGTGGAATTGTGTGGCAATGCCACGGAGTATGCTGGCAACACAGTCACCCAGGACTCTTAGCCAGAGGGGCTGAGAGGTTCCGGAAAATAAATAGAATTGCACAGAAGAAGCTGGCCTTTTTGTTTCTTCCGGTTTTTCCAGATTGTAACTGGGATCTAGAACTCTGGAGATTTCTTAGTGTTCTGGGTGGGATGAAATCTCCAGTCCTGAAGTCAGGTGTTGCCAGTGATCAGGTGGCTGAGAGCAGCCTCATTAAGAGCCCAGACCAGAGCTCAAGGGAGAGTTGGTGTTGTCTGTGCTGGAGGCACACGAGGGTCAGACCAAGCCAGTTCTGTGTGGGTGTGCGGGAGGCAAACAGCCACAAGCAGACTCGGGTGTGTGTGGTAGACGCACGTGGAACAGCCAGAGGAGGCTGGGAGAGGTCGGTGACCCAAGGGACCTGGTGGACACACTGCTGAGAGAGCAGTGTGAGTGCTCACGAGGGGTGAGCAGTGCAAGTATCCCACAGAGGTGTGCTGAGGACTGTATATGCTGAGGAAAAGCGGATTATTATAAGAAGTGCATGAACTGTTCTGTTTCATTTATGTTGAAGAGGAATAAACACTGTCCTGTTTATGTGCAAGTCGGCTTCAGGAGTGGTCACTTAGCGCTCACCATTGGGCTATATTCCCCAAACTACCACAATACCCACAACTTTTAATTTTAAAATTACCTTTTTGTCTGTTGTTTCAACTGGCTTGAGATTATTGTTCCATGTCTCTATCATTGCATGAGTTGGTGTATATTTCATCTTTTCCACCAGATAGTTTAGCAAAGATGACACTGAGTTAACAGCCAGAATGTGCATGGTGTTCACTATCAGGTAATCAGTCAATCGAATAAAGCTTTGAGAATTAAAATAAATACATAAATAAATAAAGCAACGATAAGCACTTTTATTGTGTGAATAGTATTTAGTGAATTTTTTGAATGAGTTTGCAACATGCAAATTCTCTCTTTTATCAATAATATACATTTCCATACCTTTTAACATTAGTTATCATGAACAGATGTTTTAAATCTGCATGCTTCAAAGGACAATATTTGTCACCCACTGTAAGGATAAGAAAAAATCCCATTTAACCTGAACAAGCATCCTGATTGCCCTCCAACACACACCTATGCACCTTGGATAATCCACCCTGTATCTTCTTATTTGCAAGCTTGTGAGTGTCTCTATTTCTTCTTGACATATCAATCAGCATTTGTGGGTTTCAGAATTATTTCTATCCCTTTTGATCAAAGGCTTGAAACTTTCACTAGTGGCCTTTCAACCTTGTTTTAACAAACACTGGTCCCTGGTCTACACCGTATAACATTCCCTCATATCACTTACAAAACAAACGTACACTGTAATCCATTGAACTAATTCATCTGTTTCCATCTCAAATACAAATTTGGATTAGTCCTCTAATGATGTTTCAAAGTGTTAATATATACATTATATACATTCATCATCAAAATAATTTTTGGTAACTTTTACTTTGCAAGCGCTTATTAGAGCCATTATTCTTTGTTATTTATGTGACAATTGGTGTTGCAAACCTCATTTTCTATTTGTGCACAGCATAATTAGGTTTTCAGTTTGGTTCTCAACCTACATCTCAATGTTATAATTTTATTCCAGCTTCATACAGGTGTATTAAATTCATGTATTAAAAAGACAGTATACCCAGGCAGGTTATCCTAAAATGAAGAATAAACTCCTTATTTTGGAAAGTGAGACTTGCAGAGATCTTCTGTTTTAAGAATGTGCTTTATACTTGCTTAGTACATGGATTTTCAGTTCCTTTTAGCCCACCCTGATATACTGTAGCCTTTTTGGTTATAATGTCTCATTGCTCCCCAGGCTCTACTTTATAAAACAAATGATTTCCATACACTGCACTTAGAAGGCCAACAGGCCTGAAACAGTTTGTCTGCAGCTTAGAGCATATGGTTCTATAATAATTGATAGCTGACCCAGCATAATGGAATGATTTGCATTGACCCAGCCAATATAACTGAACAAGGAATAAACCCCTCATTTTGGGATTTGTGATGGAAGTAAAACATGCAGGTACTTTTTTCTAAAAAACAAAACTGTCCTTTCCACAGGTCCATCTGTCAAAGACGAAAACTAGTACCTTTTTTTACCTTACCATCATATGGCCTGTGCCAGCAAAGTCACTACTACTAAAAAAACATTACAGGGACAATAAACTCAGGAGTTAAATCTTAAAAATGCATTCAAATACCCTAATAACACAAATGTAACTTATTTGTGTATCACTCGGCAGTTGATCCTCAAATCATTTCTGAATTGGTGCTGACACTGTCCTTCCTCCTGGAGGGTGGCTACTTCTGTTCTCCATGGTCCCTGTGTGTGTTTTTAAAGGAGCCACCACTCCAAGATCACTCCCATGTTGGACTACAATCTCACATTTAGGGTACTAATTTGTAATCAGATTGAAGTCCATCACAGGAGTGAGCTAGGGGCGGTGACCAGGGACGATGGGGACAAAAGTAGCCACCCTCCAGAAGGAAGGACAGTGTCAGCACCAATTTAGAGACGATTTGAGGACCTACATCTGAGTGATACACAAATAAGCACATTTCTGTTAATAGTTAGGGTACTTGAATGCATTTTTAAGATTTAACCCCTGAGTTTAGTATCACTTTAAGTAATAAAGCGTCATGTGAAACACAAGTTTAAAAAATATTCTGTTGCACATTTTGTTTACTGAAATGCATTTCTTCATGTTACCTTACTACTAGTATTTAGATCATTTAAAGCATTATATCTGCTATATTGCTACTATTATCATTAGCTTGTCAACTGACCATGTTAGCCTTCTGCAGTGAGACCTCTTGTTTGCCTGTTCCGTGTATGTCATTTTATCAGAAGATTCTCCAAAAGGGTCACCTTCAAAGTGAGACAGACCCAACATATCTTGTACTGGAGATCCATTTAAAATACCTTTAGGAACAAAACATTAACACATTTTTATAGTTAAAATATTGTGCTCATGTTTATTTCTTGCACACATAATCACACGCACATACACATGCTTAAAACAGTGAAAAAAAAGTTAATAATAACATAAAGCAGATTTGACTTAATGCTGAACTCCAGGCAGATTTAAAACACTGACAATTGATGCAGTTCTGTATTTGTTAATACACCATTAGATGTATTTTTAAATGACTTGGTATCAGCCTCTTACAGTCCCTGTACAGCAGAGTTCAGACTGGGGGAGAGAAAAGTAGCACAAAGGTCCAGTCAGTTTTCCTGCAGTATAAGGTGCATGCAGATAAAAGGAGAAAGCAGAGTGACAAAAGATGAACTCATCATTGTGTTCTTTCTTCTTTCAACATCCAGTTGGGGGAGGAAAAGACCTGAAAGTGTTCCTAAACTGCTGCAGATAAAAATCTGGTCTCCTGTCCTGCCAGACAAGGCTGTGCTGTGTGGTAGTGTAAATCTTAGAACTGGATGGACAGACATACAAATCCTTTGGCAGATAAAATAGCTCCCATGTAATTATGTTATCTATGCATTTAGCGGTTTGCCTGCAGTTAAGCTTGACACTTCCCTTAGGGTCATCTAAAGCAAGGCAAAGGATATGCCACCAACCCCTTTTTCCTCCGCCAAGCTTACCACCAGTTACCAGCTTTGTGCACCTAATTATACTACTACCTACATCTCAGGATATATTGCACATAGAAGAAAAAAATAAATGCTTCTCACCTCTGTCAGGAATAGTAATGAAAGGCAAAAAAATTAATAAAAAACAACAACAGGAGAAATGTGTAAATGTTATTGAAACATGCCATTAACAACACTAACCATGGTGAATTTTAACTACCATTGTTTGTCATAAAGAAAATGTATTGTGGATTATGTTAGTATTTAAAGAGGAACTTAATTCTCCACCCCCAATGTTTTACCCTTCTCTTACCTTTTTCATGGGCTATGCACAAATACTGTACACACAGTACACAAAGTGATGCACAGATACCAGTTTTGCGAGTACAAGTACTGGTACTTGCCGAGTACTTACAAGTACGAGTACTGATATATTTTTGTTTATTGTCATGTGACAGTTTTTCTAAAACAATACAGACTAATGATTTCAGGACAGTGGAGGAGCACCAGAGCCCGGTCCCAGCTGCAACCTCTGCAACCCCGGTAGTTCTCATGAAAATGTCAAGTATCTGCACTGGTACTCGAAAAGTATCTGTGCATCCCTAATTTCCACCCCCAGTCTCCTTAACAATCAGATATTCAGGGTGAAGGTCCACTTTAAGTCCACTATAAATAAGAAAGCATTTTTGTATGTGCATACATTCAATGGATATGAACTTACATATTTACTATGGGTAAATAATATTGTTTTCTTAAAATACACATTAGTTTAACATGAAAAGCTAACAACAATTTTACTTTTTAATATTAACACCTAAATTCAAAAGCTGTGTTCCTTGTTAAAGTATTTCAAAGCTATAAAATATGTATAAAATCACTCTCAATGGGAACACAATATAATGATCAATATTGAATATTGCACATCATTTATACAGAATGTGCATTCATAATTTACCTGCATTCTCTGAATCATTGGTGTAGTCATCCGGTGTAAATCCAGCTTTTAACAAAGCTGTGCGACTAGCACTCCTGACCACTTCCTTTGCAAGGTCACGGAACTCATACAATCGATTTGCAACCTAAGGGATAACAAAGATATATCATACAAGTTTTTCTAAATTCAAGATGTGTATTGTTGGTTTTGCTGGTATTTGCCCTTCCATGTGAACCTCGCTGTAAAGCGGGTGACAAATTGATGAGTGCGTTTGCCATTTGTTTTGCTTGACTGATTTGGTGCAGTGACGCATGGGGGTCTCAGATGCCGTTGTGATGTGCGGGGTCCCTTGTGTGTCCCTGTACCTTTAAGGGAGGTTGGGCTTCCTCCTGACAAACCCACACCCAATTTTATCTTTTGCCCAATGTACTCCAAGATGGAGACTCTCATAGTTTAGAGTTAGGACCGCACTATATAGAGGTGCCTTGGTGAGGCGGTGCGGATTTCACATTTTCTGCAGAAGACGTGTATCTAAGACCTCTGTTTTTAACCTTAGCGGTGAGACAAGTTTTTTTGCATGCTGGCTGGTGAGTGTGCTGGGAAACTTTTTGCTGCTGTACTTTGTAAAGCCCTTCCATGTGAACCTCGCTGTAAAGCTGGTGACAAATTGATGAGTGCGTTTGCCATTTGTTTTGCTTGCTGGTATTTGCAACTCATGTGCCTGAAATCCTATATACAGCTACACAGTTTGGTCAGCTAACACCTATCCATTGTAATGCTTGCAAAAATCCCATTGATTAATATGTGCCTAGTTCACAACTGATGAGGGTATTTTCGAAAAGTAGCCAACTAAAATAAGTACACGAACAAAATATTCTGTATCATACACCTGCATTTTTAGAGCATCTCCACCATAAAAAATATCTGTAATCTGATAAATGTTTCTCCCTTATTTTTCATAAAAAATTGCATAGAAAATTAATAGAAATGCACATAAATATAGAGAGTAAACCATGTCAAGAACATGCAAAGCTGTATGTCCATAGGTGTGAATAGGCTCCTATGCAAAGATCTTGGATACATTCTATGGCCAAAGTATGTGGACAACTTTCCAAATTATTGAGTTCAGTAACTTTCAATGATGGGGTATTATTAATGTTATATTCTGTAACTCACACAGTATTGACCCATATGTTCTCTCACTCCCACAGTACTGACACATATGTTCTCTAAATCCCACAGTACTGACCCATATGTTCTCTCACTCCCACAGTACTGACCCATATGTTCTCTTACTCTCACAGTACTGATCCATATGTTCTCCCACTCCCACAGTGCTGACCTATATGTTCTCTTACTCCCAAAGTACTGAAAACATACAGTATGTTCTCTAACACTTACAGTGCCGATCCATGTGTTCTCTCACTACCACAGTATTCACCCATATGTACTCCCTCATTACTGAGTCATATGTTCTCTCAATCTTACAGTACTGACCCAAATGTTCTCTCACTCTCACAGCTGACTCTGAAGCTCCATCACACAACTAAGACACAGTGAAGAAGAAACACTTGGGACAGATTGATGAATGCCATCTAGTAGCAGCTGGTGGAACTGCAGTTAATGAAACTGTATAAATAAAGCAAGTACCTAGCAAATACCTAGTCGCCAGAGAGTTTTTTGTCACCATGGTAACCTGATGACCAGGATTTGTTCATCCCTGCTTTCCATATACTTTGTTTTAACAGAGGAATACATTTTTCAGGGTGCATACTATGTTTTGTTGACAGATAACATGGCTTCACTGATATTGTGGTATTCATGTTATGGTAGAATTTACTGTCACTTTTGGGTGATGTGTATCTGTGCTTCTATCAGCAAAAAAAAAATGCAGTTTAGAAAGAGGGAGCTTGAAGAAGCTTAAAGCTTCAAAGGGCCTGTACCCCCATGTTCTTATTCTGTAAGCTAAGCTTTGGTTGTGACCATTATTATTCATGACTAGAGGAGTTCCAGAGACCTTCACATATCACTGCTATAAATGTGGAGGATTACAGTAATCTTTGTTGAGCCAGGATGTGTACTGACATCAGTGTAATTTAAAGTAGAATTAAACTCTCAACCTTTTTTCAATAATGAATCCAGAGGAAACAAAAATCCTGTTTGTCCAGCAAAGTATTTCTTAAAATTTTTGCCCAAGCACTGACAGTTATCATATTTCAGAACAGTTCTAAGTCTATCAGCTCAGCTTCTCTGAACTTCCTGTACAGTACAAGATCACATGGTACCACAACTGTCCATCTACTATCTTGGAGAAGGGAGTAGGGAGGAAGGAGGAGGAGGAAAAAGTGCCTTGTCTTGCTGTGCCTGTGTGTTTGTGGAGATACGCACAGCTTACTAGCGCACACAAGGGTGTCTCCACAGGACCCTGCAATGGAAAGGAGCCCCCTAAAGCAGAATATCAGGGCCATGCTCTGGGGACCAGCTGATGCTGCAGGAAACTAAAACGTTTAAGCATCAAGGAACAGCATCCATTGTAAGTGATTTAGTCAGCATTGAAATAGCTTAAAAACCTTTTGGCGTTAAAATCCCTTTAATGATTCACTGGAAAAATCTACATAAATCTGAATATTTACACAAATAATTTGGGAAGGCTCTTTATTCATGCACAAGGAAAAAACATTATAAAAACAAAATAAGGAACAGAGCAAGTGTGAGGAAATCATTTTTTTTTTCAAGGCAATGCCTATTGAGAAAGTAGGATTCCTAGTTACAGCGTGACGGCTGGAAACAAAATGCCACCATGTTGGTTAAACTGCTGTCACTAAAGCTGCTGCTGTTTTTCCCTCCAATGACTAAGGGTGGAGCAATGATGCAGTGGAAAGTAGAAAAGGGTATAATCAAATGCAGGACTTAGCTGGCTGTAGCTGGCTGCCCAGTTTTGTTCGATCTTCATTTGCAGATGTTCAAAAATTCCCCTTTTATTGTGAGAATCTAAAAGCATGACAACCCAGTAGTCATCTCTTTGTTTAAAGAGAACAAATAGTGTTTATTTTTATATATCTTCTTTATTTATATCAGTTATTTCTATTATTTATATAATTTGTTCAGGAGAAAAATAGATTTGTATTTCTGTTTAGTCATGTGAATATGAAATATCACATATAAATGTTTCATATTTAGGCCTCATTCACACTGCTTAGAGTCAGCCCGTACAGATACGTGTGGCGTGCACGGCCGTATCGGGCCGTTCCCGGTAAGGACAGGTGCTGCGTGTGATTGTACACAGCAGCCTGCTCTTCTCTATGGGAGGACGCGGCCGTATGCTCAACCGAGCTGCACATCAGTGTGGGTGTTTGTACCTGTACGCAGACAGGATGGATGTGCAGTTCGGGTGAGCGTAAGGCGACGTACGGCGGCGTCCTCCCATGGGGAAGAACAGGATGCAGCGCACAATCACACGCGTCACTTGTCCTTCCCGGGAACAGGCCGATACGGCCGTGCACGCCGCACGGATCTGTATGGTCAGACTCTAAGCAGTGTGAATGAGGCCTTATCTTTTTATCGCCAGCAGGTGGTGGGTGTGAGTCAGGGTTCAGGATCTCAAAAAACTGGTTTACTACTAGATGAACTTTTGACGAAGAAACATGTCGGAAAAACGTCAGCTAAACGGTCCTGCCAGCTGCAGGCATATTTCAGGTATTCTGACAGCTGGGAACAATCCTGACAATATTGTAGGGATCCACCCCGCTGCCTGATTGACAGCTGGCTCTGCCTCTCTCTAGCTGTGCCTGTCCCCGCCAGCTGTGCCCGCCTCCTCCCCTATTTGTCCCTCCAATGAGCACTGGAGGAATAAAGGAAGGGGAAGAGGGAACCCCTGCGGGGAGTGGTGACTGTTTGTAATCGCTCAGTTCTCAAGCTACAGTGCCGGCGTGTAAGATCTGCAGTGGGAATAAGTGCATTTCATTCTGCCCATTGTTCTCCTTTAAGTTTTTGATATTGTGATCGAAATTTCTTGTTCAGTCAGGTTCTAAACTATTTTTTTGACCGAACGAAAATCAATGCATCTGTGGGGTTTTCATTCATCAAAAATCTCTGCAAGAACACAGCACATGCACAAAAGGAAATGATTTCTGTAGTTCATTAAAAATTGATTGCTTAGTATGGCTAACGAACAATTTCCGAAATCAAATTGCCTGATGGGGGAAGTCTAGGTATAAACGAATGGGGGTTTATGCCAGAAATGTTTTATGAAAATCGCACACTGTATGGCCACCTTTAAAGTACCCAGAGACAGGAGAAAAAAATTGCAAAGATCTCATGTCTGTGAATAGCCTTCGAGATAGCTGTCAGTTCACCGTCAGAGGAATAGTTGATCAGCAGATTAGAAACCTTTCCAAATCAATATTGCTTCCCTGCTGACAGCAGAGCACCAGATCCCATTCCACTCTACTCCTCATCCATTGCAGTCACTTGTAAGCTTGGCTGAGCTGAGCAGATTTTATATACTTATGGAGTTCTCTTCAACTCTCTGCCAACAGCACACCCTTTAGAGATTGTGCCTGCACAAACATCCACCCTTTGAAGTTTAAGGCAGTTTTACCTGGATCAGTGTAATAGCAATCATGCATTATCAACTCTGCAATATAACTAGCCAAGAATGTGTACTGATCACAAGGATGGTTGACACTGACTAACCAATTAAGTTTAAAGCAGCTCATTAATGATTACGCATACAAACTCTTCTATCAAGTGCCTGTCTCTTACGGAATGTTATATAAATTGTACTATACCTCTTGAAGCTGTTTAAACTGGTTGTCTGCAAATTCTTTCAATGTATATGTATAACCTTTCTCAATACGACACAGGCCCATGTCACTAATTCGATAGCACATTTCTTGGATATTGAGGAGGGCAGGCCGCAAAAACTGTAAGGAAATAACAAAATATGCATTTTAACATAGTGATTCAGCTCATATTCCTGCGAATAATGCACTTGCTTTTCCATGTGGCTACACTGACTCCAATGGAACTGTGCAGGGAGCCTAGTTGTCACCCAGGCTACAAATAGGTCTTCCTCTATTTATAGCTATTACATGGAGGGAGGGAAATTAATAGTTTGAGACCAGTATTATTAAGGTTAAACAAAGCTTTTGTTGCAATACTTACCTTTAATCAGGTGCTGTTATGCCAGTATGACAGTACCATTCAACCCACTTCCTTTGAGCCCAGGCTGTCATGGATCTGTACTCTATTTTTATTTGAATGTGCAGTGTGCAGGGGGGATTTAAACAATGGTGCGTTATATTTATAAAAAACACTGAAGTAAAGGAAAATGCTCTTGCTCTGACTGTGCCGCTTGGATGGCAGGATCGGGGGCCCGGCCCGGTTTACGGCAAACCACATCTTCTCTCCCTACCCTCACCTCTCCTGTCTGTCCCTCTCCTTCTTGCCTAAACCCTACTGGGCTTATTTTCTATTTATACTGAGGATGGAAACTATCTATTCCGCACCAAGGGCCATGTCTGACCCAATTTTCTTTCCCATAATGTGTCTACTCCCATTAAAGAAGAACTCCGGGCATTAAAAAAATTAACCCTTGCAGTGGGGCTTCCCCTGCATTGCAAGGTCTAAGTGCTTGTTTTGGTCTAGGGTCTAAAATAAAAAAAAGATATACTGAGCTGATCCTCGGTCCCACCTGGTTGCTAGACCGGTCCCCACAGTCTCTTTTTACCCGGGATCCAGCAGTATAAGTGCCGCTGACGTCCTCACGTCCAATACAAGTCCATTGATTTCCATTAGAAGTGAGGATGACAAGGGACATTCCACAGCCGGAGCTTTTTTAAGATTCATTCCTATCTCATTGGGTTGAGCCATATCCATTTCTATATTTGCTATGACTGCTGAGTGCGGCCCTCCTTGGGCTCCTGTGTAGATGATCCTGGTCATGCGTTAGACAATTCAACATGTTTGTGTCACTCTGCCAACCGTCTCCGCATCATTCCCAAAAGACTTATCGATGTTCGAGGGTAGGCTGGAGTGGTGACAGGAACAATTTATTTTTCCATGGCAGGGACTATAACCTGCTCTTGGTAATGTCACATGTCTACGGTATTTTCACTTTTACTAGAAAATCTCTTGATATTTTGTCATACCTGCTCTGTTCCCCGGATCCATTAGATTAATACGCAGCAAACAATCTCCCTCTCTTATGTAAATTGAAGTTGGATCTTCAATCCTGGGGGGCCCTCACGCTTACTTGGTTTGGGCGCTGTACTGCTTTAAAAATTGACCCGGTTCCTGTATCTTCTTCAGGCTATTCCTATTTACCTTCCTTCTCACTTTTTCTGGATGGTAAATATGGAATGTATCTTGTTTTTGTGGGCGAATCACCCTTCACGGTTGAACAGACACCCCCTTTCCCTTCCTAAAGCTAGTGGTGGAGTAGGTTTGCCGGATATTCTTTTGTACTACAAGGCGGCTCATCTTGCTAGACTTTTGGATTAGTGCTTCTCTATATGGATGTGAAACTGACGGTTGCTATGGAATGGGAAGCGTATGCTTTTGCTATTGAAGGTCTCCCTTGGCTGTCTTTCCCTCTCCCTTGTATGGTTTAGGTCCATCCTTTAGTCCAGGCGACTGTTCTGGAATCGCGGGAGGGCATGAAACATCCCGCTCTGTCTCTTTTTCCGTCACCACTTACCCCTGTTTAAGGGGATCCAGATTTTGCCCCTGGGTCGGAGAACAGTCGTCTTCTTTGCCTTCTTGATGTGGACAAATTTCGCTTGCTAGACTTCTGAAATACTGCTTAATCGCTCTCTTGCTCTGATATTCAATCACTCGTTGATCCTCCTTTGGATTCCTGGAGTGCCTTTCAGCTTCGTCATGTCCTCTGTGCAATGAACCTCTGAAACTGGATAGTCCTTGTTCCACCTTTAAAGATATGTGTAGAAGTGTTGCCCCCGCTTGCCATGCTGTCTCCACAATCTAAAAGTTTCTATCCTCCTCCGCTCCTGACTCATGTCCCTCGTTTTTGCGGAAATGTGAACAGGATCTTGGTAAGACATTCACCCCAGAACAGTGTGATAATATTTTTTCCTTAGCTCATAAGTTTTCTTTGGCTAGTAGCTATCAAGAAACTGGTTACAAGATCTTTGTGAGGTGGTACAGGTTTCCATGGCTGCTTTATAAAATGAATACCTCCATTCCATCGCAGTGCTGGAGATGCGATTCTGCCCCTGTCACCATCCTGAATATATTTTAGTCCTGCCCAAAGCTCAAGCCGTTCTGGGACTCTGTTCATGCAATTGTTGCTCAATTAACTATGGTGGACGTAAGAGACAAGCTGGAGGTGTGTCTCCTTCAGATGCATATCAGGTCCCTTACGAAGTACAAATCTTCCCTCACAATACATTTGGTCAATGCCGACAGGGCTTGTATACCACCACAAGTCCCTATCCTCCTACGGTTCAGATGTGGATATCGAGAGTTAATTATATCTACACTGTGTAGGATCTTACATGTGTCTCTAAAAAATACGGAGGAGAAGTTTAACTCCACGCCTGGATCTATTTCCGCTACTCGGACCAATACTCTCAGATTTTGTCTCAGAGGGCTTCCTCGCGACCCACTATGCCCCCCTCATCATTGGTTACTCTGGCCAATTTGTGGGTCTTCCTGTTCTTCGCAGGGTGAGGGGCCTGTCCTTGGATTTCTTACTCTTTTTGTTCTTTCTTTCTTACACCCTTTTCTATATCTCTTTTCTACTCTGCTACACATTCATTTTGGTTTCGGACAGTAGTCCTCTTTGGATCTGCCACTTTATTTTGCTTTACTTCTGTCTAGAGCTCTCCATTAGGTTGCTCTCTCAGAGCTGCTCCCTGGGAGCTCGTTCTCTGATTTGTTATGAGAATGTTTTTAGCCAAATATATTTTCTGTTTGGTGCTCATTTAAAATACAACTATTTGATTTGGTTGATGTTTGCTCGTGTTGTTTCTCCCAATCTTGCATTATACTTTCTGAAGTCTTGTCGTTACTTTTATGCTTGTAAATATTGATTCATCTTTTAATAAAGGAATTTTTGGAAATGTAAAACAAAAATACCTGCTCTGTTTTCTTGCACTGCTGTACTGTGATTTCTACTTATTTTGCATAACTTTAATACCAATAAAATATATAAAATGTCATATATCATAGAGAGAGAGAGAGATTAGCACACTCTAAAACACAGACCAGATCTAAATGTATTGAGGTTATTGTAGCTAGCCACATACAGTATATAAGTGGATAAGATTATTAAAGCTGAACTCCAGGCAAACAGCCAATAACACCATTGAAATACATACATAAAAGCTGTTTTACCTGTCAAATAATTTGTATTTCTTTTCATCCGGTGCTGAGATTTACAAAGCAACTAAACAATACCGCCAGTCAGGTGATCTGACTTCTCTTTGCTGTTAAACACAGCTAGGTCCCATCCCTGCTCATTTTATGGATAATTAAATAATTTTGGACTCTTTCACTATCAATATGGCGCTTGTGGTATATGGATATGCTTTGAGTAACTTTTCTGGGACTGGGGAACCTTGTTCCACGTGAGCAGCCTTACCAGTGCAAGTCAGCTCATCAAACATTTGTGGGTTTTTTTGTGTTCTCAAATGATCAAGTGCCTCTTTGATATATTTCATTGGAGCCAAGCATATGAATAGACAATGAATGAGCAGCAACAATCTAATGAGGCTATCTCTCAGCTCTATCCTCCTAATAGTAGGTTCCTTGACAGCTCATGTGCATGTAGCACATCTGTTTGGTCTCTAATGCTGCCCTTCCATATACCAGTCTGGTTGCTTCTGTAAAGGGGATTCAAAATCAGGTAAAATTCAGGTATTTACGTTTTTTTAATAGATACAGCACATAACTGCATTCATTGGTGTTTCTTGAATATCTGGAGCTCAGCTTAAACTGATTTGAGAAACCTACTGAATTAACAATAAACAGATTCTCCTGCAGGGCCTTGCGACATTCACTAATTTTCTTGGCACGGACATTTTTTCTCCATACTGTAAAAGTTTTCCATTTACGGAAGAGGGCAAAGGTAGGGATCTGCTTCAATGCTCTGTGGTAAAGATATTCTTGCTTCCATCGATCCAGCTCAAGGAATAGAACTTCTCCATTACAGTTATGGGTGGCTCCCCGATCACTTATGGTGTAATAGTCATATTTGTTGATGTTGTCATGGTTTACAATTCTACATAGAAAATAAAAGAATCACAGTAAAGGAAAAAAAATAAAAAAATAGGTCATATCACATTTGCCCTAAACTCTTATTAAATGGCTTTTGAGTTTTCATGGATCTGCAAACTTGGTAGTCACAAATGCTTCATGCAAAAGTAAACAAATATTTTCAATAAACACGGTTTAAATTATGAATCTAGTATTTACTTTCAGGTGGACCTTCTACTCAAAATCACATCAGCTCTGTAAGCTAATAGAAAATCATCTTGTATTTATTACTTGAAAATGTTTTGCTCCTTACTTACAATTACTGTTTTTCCACTTCCTGGTTAAGTGAATCACTGGTGATGTAGCCTTTGTCTCACAATGTATTCTGGGAAAGCTTCATCACCAGTGCCTTCCTGGAAAATCTCATCTGTAAACTCCAAAATGTCATGAGATCTGACGTAAAGGCATATTTTCTATTTTCTGCTGAGAAGACGTGCACTATCACGTGTTCCAGGAGACAGACTAGGGGCCGGGTCACACCACCCGCTGCTCTACATCGTACAGCTGCTGGTGTGCGTTGCCTGACCTAGTGCTGATGCAGTGATCACGTCACATCGCACTGTTTACCTTTCTTTTTTTTTTAGAACTTTATTGAAATGCTACAAGTGACATTTCATTAAGTTCTATTGGCACAGTGTGGTACCCCTCTGCACTGAAAAAAGTACAGCATGCAGTACTTTTCTCAGCACCTACCACCCATCCGTGACAAAGCAAATTGCCTTGTCTTGTGTTGGGGCTGCATTCGAATAAAAGGCCAGTGGAGCCCCAACGCATCTGGTGGGAATGGGCTCTCAGGGTTCCGGGAAGGAAAGGGAGATGGATTCATCTGGCCTTAGTGTAAATGGCCACTGTGCAAAGAATGAGGCAGAAAATAAAAAAAAAAATATGCAAAAAATAAAAAGCCTGAAATTATCTGTAAAGCTGGTTATAAACGCATATATTTTTTTCGTTCAACCTGCGGGCTCAATAAAGAAAATATAACAGATTCCTCCATCAACACTTATGAGAGTTGACCGAGGAGTCCCACACTGTTTGCATTGTATTCTGATAGTGGCAGCCGGCTGTCAGAATACCAGAACAGAGCCTGAAGCTAAGTGGCTGCTGACTCCATTCGGCTGAGAAATTTCCAACCAGCCCCTTCAAGAAACTGATTGAGGGAGGCTGGCCTGAAGAGTGCTGACAGCGGCACCCACTGTGAGATTTTTGGCCGGTTCATTAGGAGATGGACGAAATTCAAAATGTTATTGCCATTACTAAATATTTCTAAAGGTGCCCTTTTGTCATTTTTAAAGACAAGGGTGAAGTTTAACTTTAAAGTCATTTTGATCTGACTTTATCACTTTTGAATGCTTGCATGTATTTGGTATTCCATTAGATTTGCTATTGTGATTTGTAGTTCATACATATCCTTTAAATGCCATTTTTTTTAACGTTTGACTGAAATCAAGACAATTACCGTAAAAAAAACATTTTTTTAGCATTCCGTCTTCCAACAAACTCCCTTGGGTTGCTATAGCACTGGGAACAAAATAATTCTTTTGTGCTGCTAAAATATACTTTCAATCTTTTTACTGACATCATAGCTAATTCCTGGCACTCTTTTAATGTCCTTTTATTAACACTTAAGAAGAGATACAGAGGCATGAACTGAAAATACCCATATATAATGCACACACTGATAACGTCAAAATACAATTTATAGTAAAATACCCTATACAGATTGTGTGGGCAGACCTACATAGATGACTTCTTATCTGTTCCAAGATATAAACAATAAATTATTTGGAACTGGCTTATATGCTATCTAATGTGAGCTTCCAGAGAAGATAAACGCCTTGAATGTGGAACCAAAATCATAAAACAAAAGGTACAGAAGAAAAGCGAGTAAAGGGAGGCAAAGAAAAATCAGAACTAGCAGGAAGAAAACGAATGACGGAGTAAAGGCGAATGACAGAAACCCACATGAGCAGAAGAATAAAGGGAAGAGACTTGGATCAAAGATTTCCTTGATCTATAAAGGACTTTTTCCAAATGTAAAAGCCCAAAATGTTATTTTAGTTTTGGGTAGTATAGGGAAACGTCATCATGTATATTTGGATTTGTTCCTCTCTGCATTTTTCTATCATCCCATCTTTTACATGTAACACCCATCATGGGAGCTTCTAAACCTGTCCCAATCTATAATAAAATGCTGTTGCTTAGGATTGTCAAACTAAACTACAAAAGTACCATAAGTATCATGGGGAAGGGGTGGGCGGTGAAAGAATATTGTAAAGGAGAATAGGAAACTATATTGGCTTTGTGCCAATTTCCTTTTTTTTTATAAAACTATATACATTTTAAACTAATGGTTTATATACAGTATATGTGCCGCCCCAACGGGGCATAGAATATGAGATGCATAGCCTCAGTTAATATTAGAAAAAAGTTAAGAGGCATCTGTCATTGTTAAGGAGCACACAGAGCTCCTGGGATCTGTACATCCCCATTTTATTGCATTTCGTTTTTTTATAAATAGAAATAAATTTTTTAGAGAAAATTTTAAGCTAGGAGGCAGTTGTCATTTTAAAGAGCATACGAAGCTCCTGGGATTTGTGCATCCCTGTTTTAATGGGTTTTTTTTTTAAATAAATATGTATACTCTGTATATAAGTGATGCACTGATACAATTTGTGCAAGTACTGATACTTGCCCAAGTACTCACAGACACAAGTACTGATACATTTTTGTTTATTGTCATGTGACAGTTTTTCTAAAACAATACAGACTAATGATTTCAGGACAGCGGTGGAACGCCAGAGCCAGGTCCCAGCTGCAAACTCTGCAACCCTGGTAGTTCTCATGAAAATGCCAAGTATCCGCACTGGTATCTGAACTGGTATCTGGACATCCCTACTAGCAACACTAGTCATACATACAACACACAGATCAAACATATATTGTAGTTGTGTGACTACTGAATCCCACCTTGAGTTGATATTGTTGCTGAGAGCCCAAGGTAGTTAAAGTGGAACTCCAGGAAGTAAATGTTTTGCAAACTTGCATGGGTCCAGCCTGGCTCGCTTAAAGTTTGCATATCAGATATCTGGAGGGCTCCCAGGGTTTCTGAAAATCGCTGTAGTAGTTCACGCTACATACAGTGATAGCTGTGATACACCAGCTGCGGGTTTAGCAGCTTCCCCTCTGCACACTGAGTACAGGCAGTCACTCATTGGAAAATGCTGCCATTCAGAGAACTGTGGGCTTTACACTAGAAGCAATTTTGGCAGCTATAAAGCCACCTGATCTCTTCCAGGGGTCGGTAAACATGCATCACTGTCAGAATACAATGAAAACAGCAAACCTGCTACCTAGAGTTCCACTTTAAGAGATTTATATTGCCATTCGGGACATTCTTCAGATGCTTGGTTTAGTTAGCTTTTAATGGCATACCTTAGATTATATGGATCATTTTCAATTGACGACTTAGGCACAGCAGGAGTCATGTAAAGGAAGCCTAATTTTTTATTTTCTAACAGTATATTGATGATCTGCAGAGGATCTTTAACATTAGCCCTGATGACATCTTCTGCAGTATCAAACACTGTAGATGGTGGAGAAGGTATTCGTTTATATGACCCAGGTCTTGAAGCAGATGTCCTTGGCTGCTTTGGAGGTGTAGGAGACACTGTTCTGCTGAAGTCAAGCTGTAACTAAAGAGTAATGAGAGAAAACAAATATGTAAGAACATATATTGATGGAAATCCAAGCAAAGAAATCGGTACATAGTAGCAAGCGAAAGCAAGCAGCCAATACTATTGTCGCAGACAGGGGTACTGTGGGCACTAGATATGTGCGACGAATTTTCGGAAATTCGGATGTATCCGAATTCCGAATTACAGACATAACGAATGCAAACGAATCCGAATTTCCATTTCTGAAATTCGGTAGCGGTAGTTCGAACGTTCGTTTCGTTTTCTGTTCTTATTCGTTTCGTATTCGTTTCGTTCGTTGGAGCAAAGTGATATTAGAGAAGGAGAAAAATATTTTTCCCTCCTCAAATGTCATTTTGCTGCAAACGAACGAACGAAACGAATAAGAAACGAATAAGAAACTAATAGGAACAGAAAACGAAACGAACGTTCGAACTACCGCTACCGAATTTCGTCCGAATTCGAATTGACTTTCACACCGAATTTTTTGGCAGTGCACATGTCTAGTGGGCACAGGGATGAGGGAGGTAAGTCAATGCACAAGGTATTGCCGTCTATCATGCATCTTAAAAAATTTACCAGAATGCTAGAAAATTATCATGAGACCTAGGAATGCACCCATACCCAGTATTTGGGCGAGTACTCGTACTCGCCAAAATGCTCCAATACCTTCCCCAATACCAGATCTTCCGGTCAGAGGGACATTTCCTCTGACCGTTCGTGCTGCAGGGGAACATGAAGCCAGCTTCCCGTGCGATCAGGAAGCTGGGCGGCGAGTAATGACCCGCCTCCTGGCTTCCTGATTGCAAGAGCAAGCCTGCTTCATGCTGATTGGCTGGGAAGTCAGTTTCTGGGCCAATTGCAATCATGCCGGCCAAACAACATGGAGCCGGCTTCCCGGGCAATCAGGAAGCCGGGCACCATGTCATTACCTGCCGTCCGGCTTCCTGATTGCTTGGGAAGCCAACTCCATGCCAGCGGAAGCACCGGTATCAGTACTCTGTATCGGCGAGTACCGAAAGCAAAATACTAAATACTCGTACTTGATACAAAACCGGTATCGGTGCATCCCTAATGAGAACCCAAAATTCCCCAATCCAGACATATGAAACGACCATAAACAACACGCATGCAATAATATAATCCAAGCTGCCACCATTCATCTTGTTCCTGACACCTCCAGTCAGTACACTTTGTGCTCAAACACACAGGCTTTCACAGACAACACACAGTTATAAATTACTGGAAAAAAGAAACTGGAGCAGACAGAATCTGGAGCAGCTGTGCATGGCAACCAATCAGCTTCTCTCTTTCATTTTCAAAGCTTAACTGAACAAACTGAAGAAAGAAGCTTAATGGTTACTATGAGCAAATGCACCAAATTCTGTCTGCTCCAGTTTTGATAAATTCCCCCCACAGTTTTTTCACTGGTACTAATCTGCATGCTGTCAGATTGGCCAACCACTGCATTTAAGGTGCCCATACACCTGCCGATTATCCCACGATCGTACGATAATCGGCAGGTGTATGGGCAGCGTGGGACCGCTTCTACTGTAAGGACGCACGACTTTCGCCTTCCGAGCACGCTGGAAAACCTGCGGAAAATCGTACGATTTTCGGCGGGTCGATGGCGTGGTCGGAAGACGAATGCCGCACACTGCCCGCTCTGCACTGCAATCATCGGAAGCCCTCCCCTCAGCGGGGAGGGCTTGCAATGATCACGAGTACGATCTGCCTGTTCAAGATGTGCAGATCATACGAAATTTTAATCACCTTACAACCATCGCACAACGAAAGTCAGTTTGCGCAGCGCTTTACAATATAGGGCAGACATTACAATCACAATACAATTCAAGACAAGATGGTAAGAACGTATTCATTTTATATTTAATAACACGAGGCAGGCAGTGCATAGAAAGATAGAAAGTGCATAGAAAGATATAAAAAGAAAAGTTAAAAAAAAAGGACAAATTTAAACAAACAGTACTGAAAATAAAACGGATTCAATTTACAGAAAAAGTATTTCTCCTGCTCCGTGGGTTGGTCTGGAACATACGTGGACCATACCTCCAGCATTGATGGAACCCCTTAGATATGTCCCAGATTCAAATGCAGATCTCAAATTTATACTTTAGAGATGAGTTGACTCCTCTCAACCTGTCCATATGGATTGAAGGGGCTTGATGCTGCATGTTTCTAATTAGCACAGGTAGGATTTGGTGATCATAATCTTTATAAACCCATGCTAGGTAATTAATTAGTATAAATTAGTATTAATTATAAAAAAAGTGATGGTCTCAGCTCTTGTTCTGTTCTGCGTAGAGACCACACTCTGATGCTTTATGCCTAGTAGAATCAGTACCAAAGAAAAAAGACCCAAGCATTAATCATTCTACCATATTTTACTGCTGGCACCTTTGGAGTCTAACAACTTCTCTGTGCAACCAAGCTTTTGCAGAACGTTTTATGATTATGCACTGCATGGGATAGGAGTTATGAGTTATAACATTTTCCTGAACTTCAGAAATTGAATTACACACCTCGGTCTGGATTGTAAGTGGGAACTTTACACCTAGGGCTAGGCTGTGATAATTGTGACGCAGATGTGCAGACTGGTATCTAAATTATCCCTCACTGTGAAGGTATACAAATTAAACATTTGAACACTGTATTGTTAAAATGTATATCCCAAATTACTCGGCCTTGACAGGATCACTCTCAATGTACTGTGATTTTTCTAAATGTTTATAAAAATATGATCCAGGCCTATACACTCCTGGCTGGCTCAAGTAAACACAGCAAGGGAAATGCTAGTTACCTGGCTTTCTCCAACTTATGTACCATATTTACTTTAGTAAAATCTACCGTTATAATTTGCCATTGGAGGCAGCATGCTGCATCTTTATAATCACACCACTTTTTAACTGTACAAACCAACAAATAGGAAAGGAAAACGGTTTAATGTTTCTGGTATTTTAATAAGGCTAGCTACACACTGTTCGATTCCTCTTAATCAATCATTAGATTCTCTCATCCACATAGGATAGAAATCATTAGATTCCCTCATCTATAGAGTGGATAGAGGAATCCCTGTTGCTGATTATTGTATTCAGCAGTCAATACTCCCGCAGCTGCTGAATCCCAAACAGCATGTGCATCTGATTGGGTGTGTTCACTATTCGGATAATTGTCCACCCAGCTTCTTAAAATGTTTTACTTTTGTTGAACCGGGTGGTGCTGGCAGGACCACCCACAGCTCAAATTTTGGCCAACTTGGCAGAAATCAGCTATAATTTAAGCTGTGGGTGGCCAGGTCTTTTGACTCCTCTCAAAATTACTATGTCAAAAACTGCACTGGCTACTTTTAAAGTGCAAGAAATTAAAGACAGCAGTTGGGAAAACTCATACTCCTGCTCAGCTGGAATAACTCAATTTCTTAATGCAAAGACACTTGGCATGTGAGGGTCTTATTAGCTTCTACATTTGGAGGCTGGTTTATAAATCTTCTGTCCAGCGTATTGCTGAGCAAATGCTGTTCGCATGACACCACTGCCACTAGATGGCGCAGAAGAACACAAGAAATTCCTATGTTCCTCTGCCCCATCTAGTGGCAGTACTTGTGTGGTGTCTACCAGTGCCGTGTGTATTGCAATGCCATGTAAACTGCACCATACTACTGGCATTCCATTCAATTAAACATTAGAGTTACCCTAACTCTTTTCTACCAAAAAATCAGGCAGCTGCATGCTGTAATAGAGGTGAATGAATATGAAAACCATTCTTTGTTCTCTTGCAGAAGTTGAACTGCTGCTACAGTCCAATACTTCCAACAGATAGTGTGTCCCACATGGGGACACCATGGTTCTTTCTAGAGGTGCACCGAAATGAAAATGTCAAAACCAAAACGAAACCGAAATAAAAAATGTCAGGCCAAAACCGAAACCAAAAATGTTTTTTATTTTAACTTTTTTTAAATATTTTATTTTTATTTATTTTTTATAAACTTTTTTTTTTTATATTTATTTCAATTTTTTTTTTTAATTAAATATTTTTATTTTTTAGTTTACTTTTAAGGGCTTTAGGGAAATATTAGGGGTCTAAATAGACCCCTGATATTTCCCTTTTAAAATAGAAAAAGAGATCGAGGACACAAAGTCCTCAGTCTCTTTTTCTGCATCCCCAGTTATCAATGAACAGGAATCCTCTGAGTGTCCCTGTTCATTCATAACGTGAGGACATAGTGTGTTTACTATAACCACAATCATGAATGAACAGGAGGTGATGTAGATCACTTCCTATTCATTCATAATTGAGGATATAGTCAACATACCATGTCCTCAATTATGTACAAACGCGATCACGATTACTGAGTTTTTGCACTCGTTCTCTTTCATGACAGCTGTCACAGGAGGCTGAGCGAGTGGACCTCAGCCTCAGTCACAGGAGGCCGAGTGAGTGGACCTCAGCCTCCTGTGACAGTCTTGGCTGTCTCCGCCCACACTGCTCTCCTCTCACAGGAGGCTGAGCGGTGCGGGGAGGAGAGATGCCGGCCGCTCACAGCGCTCTCCTCCCGCAGCACTCGGCCCCCTGTGACAGGGACACAGAGCAGCGCCCAGCGGGTAGGAGAAAAGAATGGATGCACCGCCATATCGGCCAGAAAATTGCACTTTCGGCATTCTGCCAAAAGTGCAATTTTCGGCCGATATGTTTCGGCGGCTGATATATCAGTGCATCCGTAGTTCCTTCCATTGCTTGCTAATAATTGCACTGCTAATCCTTCCATAATTTATTCATATGTTTTTTCTGCAATTGGTCCCATATATTATATATGATATCTTGTTATGTAATACTAGCAAATAACCCAGAAAAGAAAAATAATTTGTATACATGCATAGCAGAAATGACAATAGAATAAAATGTTCAGCCTTACCTGCTTTTCCTTTAAATCATCTGGAAGTTCAGGCAGTCGTACAGGGGATGAGACAGCTTGCAGTCTTTTCTCTGCAGAAGGTGGCCGTAAAAGTACACCTCGATTTATCAAATCTTCTGCGTTCTTCTGATATATGTATTCAGGCTGATGGTGATCCTGATACACTTTTAAAACAGGCTTCAGGGAACAAGGAAAAAATCAAATGCAATTTACAAATTGTAAAACAGCATTGAAATATAATAAACTTTTAGACTGATACATAACAGTACATAATTTAAAATAAATCAATTGTTAAGTGTTTCCAGAAGGTAATGTTGGTATCAGATCTGTATTCTACTAGGAGTAGGAATCTGAAGACAAGTTAAGCTTGTGGATGGAGAAAAGACGACCTTGGCCACCAACGTGACCAACCTATCTTGTTATCCAGAGCTTTGATGCACAATACCATAAAACTAGAAAACTAGTAGTCTCAGAGAAGAGATAGATGTAAAAGCATGATGATACTGTTTCAAAATTTGGTATGATCAAAGCAGAATTTGCGGTGGATCAAACCAATTTGCATGAGACACATAATTGGTGGCGTTTGTGGTCCAATGCACTGCAGTTTGTGCCATTTTGCTGCCATGTTTATGGTTTTGTTATGGTGGTGGACTTTCCATCAACCCTAGTATTCCTTCTTAGCTAGGCTACATATTTCCTGCTGTTTCCAGAGAAACCAATCAGTAATCTTAAAGGAGAACTATGAGGTGAGTGCTTTTCACTCACCTCATAGTTCTAGCTGACCTGTGACAATGAGACTGTCACAGGTCGGCTCAGTAGATCGGGAGGTGAGCGAACACATACCGGCGTTCGCTCACCTCTCGATCCTGTCACGGCTCTCTGCCGTGACAGGGGAGGGGCTGGATTCCCCCCTCCCCGCTCCCGGGGAGGGGGGGTACACCTGGCTCTGTCTCTAGATAGGCAGAGCCAGCTGTCAGTCACGCAGCTGGGCGGATCCCGGCATAATAGTCGGGATCCGCTTCAGCTGCGGCATCTCAGCTGCGGCAGCAGCTCGCGGTATACTGCGGCGTCTCAGTATACCGCGAGCTACAGCTCGCAGTATACTGAGCCTAGGGTGACGGGAGGACGCTAGTTTGTGTCCTCCCGTTACCTTTAGGAGAACTATGGGGAAAAGCCTTAACCTCATAGTTCTCCTTTAAATGAATGGGGGCACCCCCAAATAAAAGTATTAAAGTAAGAACAGCTGCAATTTCATGTGTTGTAGAGATGGTAGACTTTTTTGGGTAGGGATAGTGTTGTTTGCTAACAATTTTTTGTAATTCAGCATCCCTTATATCTAGGAGAGCCAGAGACTTCTGCTGTAGCATGGTCGTATGCTCTGAGCATAATCTGTATCTCACATACTGTACAGGGCTAGATAAAAACACTAGGGGATTTTTGCATCTAAAAATCTTCTAGTCATCATGGTACCAGTGCCAATCTGCCAAAAGACATCACCAGACTGCATTTTTGCAAAGATAACCTAAGCAAGTGTAGCCCCCATCACCTTCTGTGAGGTGGCTACTAGAAATGTAGTGATTGCCAGTCTTGTGCCAAGATTTGGCACAAGACTGGCAATCACTACATGGATTTGTCCAGGTTGGGATGTTGTCCAGGCTGCTCCCCAGGATAGGCCTGAGGACTGGCGGTGCGCATACTGGAGTGCGGGAAGTGTTTCGCTAGGCCTAAAGTATTGGAGGAAGCCTGTGCTTTTGTCAGAGGAGAAGAACCAGGAAAGCTGATGGTTACTGGAGGTGCCCAAAACATAGTGGACCTCAGGAGCAAGTCTAGTGTCTCTCCTGCTGAGGATTAGTGCTCATCCGTGCTCATTTGCAGCTCAAATACCTATTCAATTATGCTACAAATGGATCTACACTGAAGTACTGAGTTGGACTGGTGAGTCTGGAGTCTATGTCTGTTATGCCCTGGATGTCTAGGATCCCTATACCCTCTCTCCCCAGTGTGAAGATGTTTAATAAAGGTTCTTCAGCATTATACTTCTGGCTTGGATATCAGCTTTGTGGGCACTAGAAGAGGGCGGTTAATGCTAATGGGGCAGTTGAATGCTAAAACACCTACACACACTAGTAATGACTCGGGTTATTCTGGCGGGTGAGCACTACACAAGCAAACCTAAGCAAGCCTAACACTGGTAAATTATTGGCCTTGTTCACATTGTGAAAACACACCTACGGCATTCTGTATTTGATACTTTCACACTAGTTGCTAACCTGCAAGATCATTTACCAAACGGTCAACAATAGATAATGCCCACTTGCATTTATTTTGTCCTTGTGGGCAATTCTGACACTAATGGGTCTATTTATAAACAATTTAGAGATCCATTCTCCCCGCAAATCTCTGTGAATGCTTGTGCTGTGCGAATAGAGGCAATAAAGAACGTTCTTACAGGACTATTCACAAAAGGGTGAAGAGTTTGGAGAAGGTAGGATAAGTGAACAATCTAGGACAACATAGCTGAACTGGAAAGTGAGCTGAATTGGAGAATGTTTCCGAATCAGCTATTTTGGCCTAGATTATTCATTTCTCCTGCCCTCTCCAAACTCTTCACACTTTTGTGAATAGTCCTGTTAGTATATTAATTTTTCTGGTCGAATATGATGTAATACTGTTTTATGGCCACTAGATGGATCTAAGTGACAAATATGCAATGATGATCCTCACAATTTAGTCCCATAAATATGTCTTAGTGAATGTTTACGTTCCTCCACCCGCTTGTCCAGAACTCTCAAATGCTGTGTATGACAAAATATCTATTTACTGTGCCATCAAAATTTTGTTTATGGCAGATTTCAATGCTCTACTGTCCCCTGACCTAGCTAGATCTAACCCTTCCAAAACCACTTCTACAAAGCTCTCCATGTAGGCCTACACTGCCACCCTTACTAGGATCTGCAGGAGGAAATACCCCATGGGAAATAGGCTCTTGTTATTCTTCCACATACAAGATGGCTTCTCTTATACATCAGGCTTTTGCCAACCCAACTCTACTGCCTGATGTTACTGCAACTTGCTATCTACCCACTGGCCTTTAAAACCACTCTCCACTAAAAGTAATGAAATAAGCCCACAGTATACAATCTAGCACCTGGAGGAATATTGGGATCTCAACAACAATACCACAACCCCAGACATAGCTTGGGATGCAATTAAAGTATACAGTCAGTGTAATTATATTTCTACCATTAGGGCCATAGGATGCTACCAGGGGCGTAAATAGAAATCACAGGGCCCCATAGCAAAATTTTTTATGGGGTCCCGTGATTGCTAGTTATGTCACTTGCAGAGCCCACCTGATATACCAAACAGCCCACCTGAGAGTGACCCTGCAGAGCCCACCATAGACTCTCTATAGCGGGCTCTGCAGTGTCCCAGATGGGCTGCACACCTCTTACCTGTCAGCGCTGTCCGCCTCCGTGGTCACCGGGCCCCGCCTCCTCTTCCGTCCCCGCCTCCTCTTCTATCGACGGGCCCCGCCCTGCTCTTAGGTCGCTGGCCAGTGATGTAAGAGGAGGTGGGGTTACTCTTAGGCGGGCCCTGCCTCCTCCTTTACTGCGAACGCCGGCCTCTTCTGCCGCAGCTGCTGGCTGTCACTGAGACAGCTCCGCAGCGGCTGTGAGGGGAAATCACATTTGCATCTCAGCCAAACATGACCTTTTCAAAAATAAATAGATGTTCTGTCTTTAGCATACCCAATACTGTTTAAATACTGAACACCCTTCTGTACTCTGGTCACTAAATTGGCACTGATGTAAAATATAATATAACATAAGCTGGTTTAACCTTTGTTATTTTCCCCTTACCCCTCTCCCTACTTATTTCCCTCTCCCTACCCCTCTTCTCTCCCCCTACCCCACTTTTTTCTTCCATAAACCTCCTAGCCCTTCTCTCTCTCCTCCTCCCCTTCTGATATATGTTGGGTTATCTGATATATGTTGGATTCTCAACTGGTGGGTAGTGGCCCAAAAGTGGGTTGCGACCCCATGTTCAGTGGAACAGTAGAAAAACAACTTGTCTCACCACTAAGGACAATGACAGAGGTTTGGATACACGTCTTCTGCAAAGGATGTGTAAGCCGCACTGCCGCGCCAAGGCACCTCTTATAGTGCGGTCCTAACTCTAAACTATGAGAGTCTCCATCTTGGAGCACATTGGGCAAAAGATAAAATTGGGTGCGGGCTTACACATCCTTTGCAGAAGACGTGTATCCAAACCTCTGTCATTGTCCTTAGTGGTGAGACAAGTTGTTTTACATGCTAGTGTGTGAGTGTGCCATGATGCCTTTCTACTGTTCTACTGTTCAAAGCCCATTTCGTGTGCACCTTACTGTATAACTGGTAACAAATTGTTGAGTGCGTTTGTCGTTTGTTTTGCTTTACCCATGTTCAGTGGGTCGCCGCATGCCTTCCACTGAAATAGGTGAGGCTCCTAACCCTCCCCATAGCCCAGCATTGTCAGTTCTCGCGCCGAGCAGACATTCTAAATATGCCACCTGGTGCCAAGTTTCATCTTGAGGTGGGGTAGGCTGGAGGTATGGCCGCATGGGAGCTGGTGCGGGGGTCAGCTGCGTTGCCATTAATTTGAATGGCATGCAAAACACAACTCCCGCCCACAGTTTGATCACTTGCACCGGAACATGCGGTACCGCAATGCCGTGCGTTCCAGTTGGGTGCAACTTATGCCACGACTTAATGACCAAAGACAAATGTGGGTCTTAAAGTTATACAGGTTGAGATCCACTGGTTTATCTTAAAGGGTTATTAACCTCTTGCCGTCCGCCCGTACTAAAAAAACGGACGGACGGCACTGCTACATCTGCGGGTTGCCGTCTCCAGACAGCATGTTTTTGCATATATCGACTGCTAGCAAGCAGTCTCCGCCGCTCGCTCCCGTCCGATCATCTGAAAATGTATCGGGCGGCCGCAAAGGATCTTGGGGCGGGTGCATGTGCAGTTCAGATGTTCGGCCGGGAGACAAGGAGAGACACAAGGTAAGTATATGGAGTATATAAGTATATGGAGCAGCGTGCACCCGCACAGACTCCGTGGGACATGAGTGAAGAGAAGGACAGAGGAGTCAGTGCTGGATCAGAGACCCACACCAGCGCTGGAGGGACAGCTAAAAACTACAGGAAAGAAGATCGGATTAAGAGACATCATTTAAGGTAAGTCCCTACAGCAGGATTGGGAAGGGGGGAAAAACAGTTTGATTTTAATGTCACTTTAATGTGTACCCCTTCTGATCCTCCCAGCTTGAAGGAAACCTGGTATTGTACATTTACCCCACAGGCCTTCTCTGCGTGTCTGGACCCTGGGGAAGGTGTACTGTTATTTTATATAGCTCACAAGAAATAGAATTAAAAAAAAAATACCTAATGCACAACTCTACCATATCAGAGCCATTCATATTTTATATTAAGGAATTCTGTTCTCTACTCTTCTGTCCTCCCATAGTTAAATTGAGGAAACATCATTATCAGAAAATACAGATTAGCATGACCTTGCCCCCACCCCAGAGCAAACAATCAGTAGGGGCTGAATGTGACCAACTAATTGAGCAAGACTGGTTAATTACTTATAGACTAGATCATGTTGCAAAATGAGATGAGGATGAAGTATGTATTGAATTTTTATGGTTGCTGCAATTTTGAGCAATGACAACGAGATTATATACAGTTCTTGCTTTGTTTGAAAAATGTTTGCATTGCAAAACCTGGATGACAAATACGGTATTCAGAAAAGCAATACCATGAAAATGTTGTTAGGACAGAGGTTAGGATTGCAACACTATTCCTTCCGACTGCAGAAATTGTTGAAAAAAACTATAAAAAAATTAAAATATGACCGAATTAAAATATTAAGGTGCATGCCAAAGGTTTTTTTACAAGCCCAGGAAATCCAGGTTGATATTCATTGTATGTCATTATGCCACTAAGTTCTTGTATTCTAAGTTCTAAGTTCAATAATTTTGCTTTGAAAGCTTTGAAAAAAAAGAGTTAACTGTTTACTGGGTTTTCCAATCATTGTTCTCGCATACAGTTAGCATACACATGTTTCACTTTTTTTTGCTCAATAAATTTTTATTGGTTTATAAAGATATAACACAAGTAACTGCAGCATTTTACAGGCTACAATTTACGTATAAAGCAGTAAGAAATTCGTCATAGACACTGGTACAGCAAGTACATCAACGGTAAAAGATAGCAGATACATGCATCTGAGTTAACCATTAATAGCAGTCTATGGTTGCTTAAGTTTGTTTGTCAATCTGCCAAAATAGACTGGATAGAACCAATGTATGGGGAGAGGTAGTGAAAGAAGAGCAAAAGAGAATAGAGGAAGGAAAGAAAGAAGGATCGGAGGAAGTCAAGGGCAAGTCGGAGAGGGAAGGGGGAGGGAGAAAGAGAGATGGCCGAGGGGAGCGCGGATAATTGAAACATACTACCCAAAGAGAAGATCTAGTATTTAGGTTTCCAATAAAGTTCTATCAAAATTAGGAGGTAGAAAATTAGAGACCCACGGGTCCCAAACTTTGCGGAATTTGGGTAAACTACCAAGTAATTTAGCCGTCAGCTTCTCGCTAATCATAAGCCAATGGAGCCTATTTTTGACTGCTGAGATACACAAACTATCAGAAAGCCAGGCGCTGGCTATTACCTGTTTCGCTGCTATAAGCACGTGCGTTAGTAGTGTAAATTGATATTTGGAAAGATCGTTCGGTCTGACGTTCAGCAAAGCTTCACTGGGCGTCAGAGTGATGTGCATCTGCATAAGAGTACTAATCAGATCGTTCACAAAAGCTCTGGGTAATTGGAGTGTGAAAATAGTTGCCATGTGCCAAGTAGCTGTGAAAAGAGTAAGGCGGTTTGGTATGAGCTAAGCGACTGGGCACAATGTACCATCGGAACAGGACCTTATAGTTAGTTTCCACTGCAGTGGAATTACGAGAGCATGATTTAGTAATTGCCCAAATTTGGTGCCAGACCTATTCGTCCAGTGTTGCCCCCAAGTCAGCTGCCCAACTTCTCATGTCGCTATATAGAGAGGGAGCTCCAGTTGAAAGGAGAGCAGCATATAAGAGCGAGACCAAGCCTGGTGAGAGGGGATCATCCCTGCATTTAGTTTCAAATTGAGTCAACAGAGGACAATCACTAGGGAGGTAAATCATGGACGTGACTAAATCTTTTATCTGCAGGTGTCGAAAGGTTTCAGATGCCGGTAGGCAGTAGGAGGAGCGTAGTTGTGGAAACGTTTTAAAGCTTGTGAGAGTGATGAGTTTATAGATTTGGGTTATGCCTACTGCCTCCCAATTTCAAAAGGCAGAGGGGGACTCCATTCCTGGGGTAAAAGAGGGCTAGTGAAGGAAGGAGAGGAGGGGCAAATGAGATAACATCAAACGACTAGAGAATATGACCCCATACCATACACGGTGGAATTGCAGGGTAATAGGGTTCATATGTTTCATATTTTAACAGTAAAACTATGTGCTGCAGCAATACATGCTGCAAAGTCCAACCAATACGTGATTAAGTCAAGTTCACATAATGCAGATTCCTGTGATGGGGAAGCAACAACGCTACACTGCTCCTGAATTCAGAGCAGAGTTGCCATTCTCATGTAAGCTGTGCCTGTTTGCACTACAATGGGGGTGAAAAAATGCAGGGGATGTGGCTATCAGCGATGTAATTGCCTGTAGCTTGTCAATCACCTTGTCCTGCCCATTACTTTCTGGATTGGCAGCACTGCCTCTGTTGTTGATACCCTCCCACCATGAGCTGCAGTGTCTGGAATGTGAGACACAAATGAAGGTAGATTTGGCTCAGCCACGGCAAGTAAAGGAAGTTTACTGTTTACACTGTGAGGCTTGTGCATCGCCTAGTAACTGGATTTGGCACTTGTTTAGACTGTCATACAGGAGCTTTTAGTTGTACTTCCAGGCAGGAGCTCTGACATGAAATGGGATACTTGAGTAATGTCTTTGTAATGGGATTAATTGTAAACAATTTATACATACAGTGATACCTTGGTTTACGAGCATAATTCGTTCCGGAAGCATGCTTGTAATCCAAAGCGCTTGTATATCAAAGCGAATTTCCCCATAGGAAATAATGGAAATTCAGATGATTCGTTCCACATCCCAAAAATATTCATATAAAATGATTACAATACTGTACTGTAATATAATAACGTATAAAATATAAAGAAAAATTAACCAATTACCGGTACCTTTTGTGGCCGGTGTGAGAGGGACAAGAGAGAGGAGGATTATTGCGTAGGACGACTTTCACTATCAGTAACGGAATCACTGCTATCTCTTGACTCAATGGAATCTTTTTCATTTTGTGAAACCTTAACAAGGAATCTATCCAATGTGACATTGCATTGTCGTTAAACAGACTCATCGCTCGCACTGCTACAGCCTTATTCAGGTGGTGCTTTTCTACAAAATGTTGCTCTTCTTGCAAGACATTTGCTTGTATATCAAAGCAAAATTTTTCAGAAATGTTTGCTTGTCTTGCAAAACGCTCTCAAACCAAGTTACTTGTAAACCAAGGTATTACTGTACTTTTATAGTAGATGCGTGTCAGGCAGGTGTTGGAGCCCCTAAAAGCTGTGAAGGGACACCTTGAGGGTCAATTGATGCAGGTCAGGCAGGTGTTGGAAACTCACCTGCTGTCAAGGGACCTCTGGAATCCAGGAGTCCATTAGAGCAGATGCAGGTCCAGCAGGTGCTTAAACCCCTCCTGCTCTCAGGGGACCTCTGGAATTCAGGAGCCCATTTACAGTAAAGACAAGTCAAGCCAGTGCTGAAACCCCTCTTGTTGTCTTGCTTGTTGGACACTTCTAACTTCTAGGACAGGTGAGAAGTAGAGATACACCGAAATGTCGGCTGAAAATGGTACTACGGGCAAAATGCCGATAGTACCATAACAGCCAAAAAAACCAGCTGAAAATTCATTGCATCCTGACAGCTTCTCTTCTCCCCACTGGGTGCCAGCCTGTGTTCTCTCTGATGCCCGCAGCTCTAACCCTCCTGCGTCAGCAGAGACAGTGGGGATCCGAGGGGACACAGAGGATCCAGCTGCCGGCACCCAACGGGGAGGAGAGAAGCTTTCAGGAGGCCGAACGTGGTGGTGTGGGAGCAGACAGCTGTCAGCTGTCACAGGAGGCCGAGCTCTCCTCCCGTACTCCCCCGCTCAGTTTCCTGTGACAGTAATTGTATCCCCACTTATGAGTGAAGAGGTGGTGCTATACATCACTTCCTGTTCATTCATGATTGTGGACAAAATAACTCATATTATTTTCACAGCTTATGAATGGACAGGAACACTCAGTATAGAGGTTTCCTGTTCATTCATAAGACGGGCTGCAGAAAGAGAGAATGAGGACTTGGGGATATTTCCCCAAAGTCCCTAACAGTAAAGCAAAAATAATAATAATAATAAATAATAATAAAAAAAGAAAAAAACATTTAAAAAATAATTTTAGAAAATGTAAAAAGGTTGGGAAAAAAAAGTAATTTTCGGTTTCAGCCTGACAAAATGTTTATTTTTCGGTTTACAAAATTTTCCTAGTGAGAAGGGAATTTTTTTTATAATGATCCATCAGTGCTCGTGATTTGCATTATCCAACTGGTGTAGGCCAGTGAGCACCATCTTCATTCCCTGACAGACAACACTGAGGCATGGAGAATGCTTCTCCCATATTGACACCATTTGCACTAGAAGGAAGAGCTGGTTTGCTAGTTGTTTTTTTATTATAAAACCTTAGAGAGTTCAGAGAATCTCTCTCTCCTGTGAAAAAGAAAGTAGTTAAATAAGGGGGGGTGGGGGCAAAATTGTTCTCCCATAGGGGTCCTTTGACGACTTTGTTCACCACTAAACAGGACTGTAACCAGTATAATAAAAGCGCAAGTCAGGAAATGGTCAGGGATATATATAATTATTTATCATTATATATATCATTTGTGCAATTTAAAAATATAAATCTGTCAACAATTACATAAAATATATTGTTCTTATTCCAGCTTACCAGTGGTTCAAGTCTAACAGCCTGTTGTCTTTTTCTGGTGTTTACCCGTGCCTTTGTGTCATGGGTAAATACTAGAGAGTTTGGATAAGACATCATCTGTTTTGGAGCCATTGAAATGATTCTGTCCTTTAATTTGCTCAAATCACGTCGCTGTGCCCAGTCCACTGGTTCACCGCTCTGTGCTCCATTTATGTTTGATGGTGATGATATGTGCACTGATCCTGGTGATATGTTAGCCGCCATTGTTATCTGAAATAGGCAGAAGAAATAAACATTGATAAAAAGTGATGAATTTAAACACATACCATAACATGATGTATTTATCTAGCATTGGATTGACGGATATGGCAATTGAATTCAACCTGTTAAACTGAGTACCCAGATATATTAGATAGTTTGTAAGACCATGGAGTGAGCTGCCTACTCTTGTATGAGTCAGCTGGTAACACTGCCAATAAAGCAGTAGATTATCTCACCTAAACTGCTAATGACTAACAGGGTGCCTCCTAATGGGTTCCCCAAACAGGCAGCTCTTGTACATTTTTAGTGTTCTGTCAGGAGTCAGCCTTTTCATACAGCAACAAGCTGCCACAGCTCCCACAGCAGACATAGTGAGAAAGAGGAGGTGTTTGTTGATGCAAATACTACATGGGGGCATTGAGCGGACCCGTCCCTATTCCATACATACAGCAGGCAGAGGTTCCAAGTTCCCTGAAGGAAATATGATTAGGGTAGAGCTTAATTACATAATATCTAAGTAGTGCTGTAATTAATCGTGCAGAAAAGGACAGTGGATAAACCAGTAATATATGTAATCCAACAATGCTAAAATTAATTCATGCTAATGTTCAGCTTTCTGCAATTATATCATTGGGGTAAGGCCTTACTGCTGTTTTATCAATGAAACCCTTGCTGTAATAAAGAGAGGTGAGACACTGCATGTAATAGATAGCCATCAGGCACTGCATGATACACAGAGGGTTAGGGTACTGTGTGTAGTAGACAGGCATGAATAATTGTGTGTAATAGAGATGCATGAAGCACTCTGTGAAGTCGAAAGGCACGAGGCACTGTGTGTAGTAGAGATGCATGAGGCACTGTGTGTAGTAGAGATGCATGAGGCACTGTGTATAGTAGAGATGCATGAAGCACTCTGCGCAGTAGAAAGGCATGAGGCACTGTGTGTAGTAGAGATGTATGAGGTACTGTGTGTAGTAGAGATGCATGAGGCACTGTGTGTAGTAGAGATGCATGAGGGACTGTGTATAGCAGAGATGCATGAAGCACTCTGTGCTGTAGAAATACATGAGGCACTGTGTGTAGTAGAGATGCATGAGGCACTCTGTGCAGTAGAAAGGCATGGGGCACTGTGTGTAGTAGAGAGGCATGAGGCACTGTGTGTAGTAGAGATGCATGAGGCACAGTGTGCAATAGAAAGGCATGAGGGAGTGTGTGTAGTAGAGATGCATGAGGCACTGTGTGCAGTAGAAAGGCATGAGACACTGTGTGTAGTAGAAATGCATGAGGCACTGTGTGTAGTAGAGATTCATGAGGCACTCTGTGCAGTAGAAAGGCATGAGGCACTGTGTGTAGTAGAGATGCAAGAGGCACTGTGTGCAGTAGAAAGGCATGAGGCAGTGTGTGTAGTAGAGATGCATGAGGTACTGTGTGCAGTAGAAGGACATGAGACACTGTGTTGTAGTAGAGATGCATGAGGCACTGTGTGCAGTAGAAAGGGATGAGGCACTGTGTGCAGTAGAAGGGCATGAGGCACTGTGTGTAGTAGAAATGTAAGCCATTGCATGTAGTAAAAAAGCATAAGGCACTGAATGCAGAAGAGTTGTGAGCTGCTGTATGTAGTAGAGTGTTTAATAGAGTGGAATGACATTGCATGTAATAAAGAGGTATGGATGACCCTCAACCTAAAGTAGAGTTTTCTATTAACTCTTCTAAGAAGAATGCTATGGTCAGTTAGCAGTCACAGCGCATACTGACCATTGACAATAGATTGTAAATATTGCAGGGCCTCAGGGGGTCTCTGCAGGACCTGTGGAGGGCTTTGCTGGGTCTTAGGGGGGCAGAGCCCACCACAGATCCTGAACAGCCCCCTGAGACCCTGCAGAGCCCCCCACAGATCATGCACAGACCCCCTGTGGCCCCCGCAGTCTGCTGGATCTCAGGGGGGCTGTGCAGGATCTGTAATGGGCTCTGCCCCCCTAAGACCCAGCAAAGCCCTCCACAGGTCCTGCAGAGACCCCCTGAGACCCTGCAGTCTGCTGGATCTCAGGGGGGCTGTGCAAGATCTGTGGTGGGCTTTGCAGGCTGCAGAGCCCCCTACGGATCATGCAAAGCCCCCCACAGTTACTGCAGAGACTCCCTGCCGTCTGCTGCATCTCAGGGGGGCTGTGCAAGATCTGTGGTGGGCTTTTCAGGCTGCAGAGCCCCCTACGTATCATGCAAAGCACCCCACAGTTACTGCAAAGACCCCCTGCATTCTGCTGCATCTCAGGGGGGCTGTGCAAGATCTGTGGTGTGCTTTGCAGGCTGCAGAGCCCCCTACGGATCATGCAAAGCCCCCCACAGTTCCTGCAGAGACCCCCTGAAACCCTGCAGTCTGCTGGATCTCAGGGGAGCTGTGCAAGTTCTGTGGTGGGCTTTGCAGGCTGCAGAGCCCCCTAAGGATCATGCAAAGTCCCCCACAGTTCCTGCAAATCCCACCAAAAGGTATTGCACAGCCCACCTGCGACTCTTTGGTGTGCTGTGCAAAACCTATGCTGGGCCCTGCCAGCACAGTCCACCTACCTGGCACAGGAAACCCAGCCTCCTCCACTGCCCCGGCGCCCAATCGTCTCAGCTTCGTCCCCCGACTGGAGCCTAGGCGACGCTTCCCGCCTCCTCCACACGGACCAGTCTCTGCCCTTGCCTCCTCAGTTGCAGTCTTCGGCCCCCCGCCTCCTCCGTCTTCACCCGTCTCTTCGATCTCCGCCCCCATCTCCTCTGTGTCCGCCCACTGCTTCCTGCCGCTCCGTCTTCACTCTGCCTCTTCCATCCCCGCCCCCTGCCGCTCCGTCCCTGTCTCCTCCTGCTCCACTGCCCGCCACTTCCTCCCTGCAAGGCTGCCGGTTTCTTTGCAGCCCGGGAACTTTTGATCGAACACCGGCTGCCTAAATGTTTTGGGGGGCGGCATTTTTGCCGCTTCCTGGGAATCTACCGCCCGAGGCAAACGCCTTGTTTGCCGCGCGGCAGATACGCCCCTGCCCCGCTCTGGGAGAGGAGAACTCTTCCTTTATTGTATTACTGCTTGTAGAAGATAGATCCCATCCTGATGATAAATGCACTCATGTCTTGCACAGGGGACAAGAAGGGAGAGAAACTCTCCTCAATATGGTCACGGAAAGAACCTTACAGAAAGTTTAACTAGCACACATGTTAAAATGCACATTTCAGGCCTGAGAATTACTTAAACAACCCCCACCAGAATTCTATATTTTCTGAAAGCAGAGACCCTGTAGAATTAAATAGTACTCGAAGTCTGCTCTGCTGTGCGGCCGGCTG
>NW_017306578.1:1024699-1026291 GCF_000935625.1 Nanorana parkeri
TTTATGATATTAGCGCAACCATTTCTCAAATCCAAATTTTCAGTGACCCAAAGCTCAGTATTTGACGTGATTGACAGCTGGCTCTGCCTATCTAGAGGCAGAGCCAGCTGTACCCACATCCTCCCCAGTTCGTTCCTCCAGTCAGCGCTGGAGGATCAGACAGGGGAGGGGGGAATCCCTGCAGGGAGCCGTGGCTGACAGTCAGCGCTCCCTGCAGGGACATGATCGAGAAGTAAGCGAAAGCGAGCGACGGTATGTGTTCGCTCACTTCCAGATCTATTGAGCCGACGTGTGACAGTTTCATTGTCACAGGTCGGCTCGAACTATGAGGTTGAGTGAAAATCACTCACCTCATAGTTCTCCTTTAAGTTAATTTTAGTGCAGGAAAACACAATATAGCACCCAATTTTTGGGTATAAAAAAGGAGATTGCACTGAGTGAATAGATACCAAACATGTCATGCTTCAAAATTGCATGTGCCCGTTAAATGGTAAAAATTAGGGATGCACCGATACCGATACTAGTATCGGTATCAGTGCCGATGCCGAGTATTTGGGCGAGTACACGTACTCGCCCAAATGCTCCAATGCCTAGCCTGATACTTCCGGTGTCAGGAAGCCAGGCAGCGAGTCATTACACGCTGCACGGCTTCCTGATTGGCCAGAAAGCCAGCTCCATGCTTTCTCGTCACCTAGTGACAAGAAGCATGGGGACGGCTTCCCTGCTAATCGGGAAGCTGGGTGGCGAGTCTTTACACACTACCCGGCTTCCCGGCTACTCAGGTAGCCAGGTGGTGAGTCATTACACGCCGCCTGGCTTCCTTAATGGGACTTTCAGTATCGGCGAGTACCGAAAAAAAAATATCGGTACACGTACTTGATATTGAAATACCGGTATCGGTGCATCCCTAGTAAAAATCTACAGTGCCCATAATTTTCTAGAGGTGACATTTTAGAAGCTTTTACAGGTCTATCATTTTAGAGTGAACCGTGAATCTTATATCTGTAAAATAAAATCAAGGCAACTGGACTTGCTGCATTTTTCTTGAAGACGTTTAACTGGACATCCGACCAGGGGCGGACTGACCATTCGGGCAGTCGGGCACGGACCGAGGGCCTGCGGCCATCAGGGGGCCCGTCACTGACCGTCCCCTCGCCGCTACCTCTCTGCCATCTGCACCCGGTCACCCGGCAATAAGTAGTTAGTACTTCTTCAGCACATGGGTTCCTATGTATAGTCAGCTACCAATTTTATTGAAAATATATGTTTTTATTTTAAATAAAATTGGTAGCTGACTGTGCATAGGCGTGCTGTGCTTTGTTTTTTTTTTCCTTTTGAAATATTTAGGCCCCAGAGAGCAACAAGAAAATGGCGTTGTTGGTTTTTCTTAACGTTGTGTTGTTTTTTTAAAATCTTTTGAAATTATTTTGCCCCCAGAGCGCAGCACAAAAAAAATTTAATTTACCTTAACCAGTTGACATCCGCGGTGTTAAACCCCCTTCCCATCCAGGCCATTTTTCAGTATTCAGCGCTGCGGTACTTTGACTGACATTTATTCCGTCATGCAGCGCTGTACTGAAATGAATTTTATA
>NW_017306578.1:1026329-1107496 GCF_000935625.1 Nanorana parkeri
TAATTTACCTTAAGCTGGCGGGTGTAGGGATGCGCACCGTTGGCGGGTCTCTCCTTCACGTGTCCCCCTCGGCGGTGGAGAGCGAGCCTCTCCTCGTGTCTACCTCAGCGGAGGAGAGCTGACCTCTCTTTCACCTGTCCCCTCAGCGGCGCTGCCAGTGTAACGGCGGTGCCGAAGAAGAAGCCGGAAGTCGGAAACCGGAAGTCGGCTTCAAAACGAGGCTTGGAGCGCAAGTGGAACGCAAATCGATCCCCGGGGCCTGGGGATCGCATTGCAAGCCACCCGCTCCATCAATAAATGTGCAGGGCATTACTGTGCTCGCCAGAAAGGAATTTCCCCTCGCATTTGGCGAGCGGAATTTTCAAGCCCTGTGTTAGTCACAACCAGGTGTTGATTGCATTTGCATAATTGGAGTCTAGGAGGTGTTATTAACCTGCCTAGAGAGAGCTGTTAAAAGAGCATTGTATGTGGCAGACAATAGATGTCTCACCCCCGTCTGTGTCCCATTGGGGAGATTTTGCTTCACTTCCTGTCCAATAGCCACAAGAGGAAATGAGAAGAAATCCCTCCAAAGGGAGGGAAATCCCTGGTGGTCGGCAGGGTCACCAGAACTAGTGTCCCCATTGGATGATGTCCCATCTATTCCTGTTCTGATGATAACCCAACATTTGGAATTTCCTTCACTTTCAGCGATAACAGTCCTCAGGACAATCAGGGAGGGTGAATCTCCCTAACATGGACAGAGATAGCAAGAAAAACCTGGCAGATGTTCTAATCCCTCTCCATTCTATCCATAACTAAAAAAACAAACACGTTTTGGCTTCAGTTCTACTTTTAACAAGGTGTAGGACAATAGAAGGCTGTACCATACAGCTATACACACTGGTCTTGACAAAAGACCATTTTTTTCACATTTACACAGAATTGTTGTCTCTGAAAAGAGGAAGTTGCACCATGCATTGATAGAATGGAAAACCAATGCAGCAAATTTGACCACAAGCACATGTCACCGCTCTGACAAATTCTAGAGATTTCCTATGATCAGCATGTGAATAATACGGAAGGGATTTCCATAGAAGCAGATACACATCTCATCCCCTGACATCAGTGTCAGTAGCCAAAGGCCAAATAGAAATTGTGTGCAGCAAATGCCTTTGCAAACCCTGATTATACCTTTTAAAAGTAGCAATGACATCATCACTGTGCTTTGCATAACCTGTGCAGTGAACAGAGCTGTGGGAGGGACTAAGCAGGCCCCACCCACTACAGGCTGCCTGCAGAAAACTACAGAGGGGGGCGGATACAAGACCAGTCGCCCTACACAAAGAGGGAGTGCGGCAGTGACTGGTCTATATTTCAGGAAGCTCCTGCACAGAGGCAAAGTGTCATGCTAGATTACTGCCCACATCTGGATGAAATACACGAGCCAGACCAAGATTCAAGTAAGAATATACAAGGCTCTTGTATTTGGACAAGGTTTGTTTATCCCGGAGTGCACCTTTAACCCCTTCGCGACCAGTGACGTACATAGTACGTCACTGGCAGCGTGCTGGTTTAAACACACTTTGTTTACATTTGTAAAGCCGACTGTCGGCTGTACAATAGAAGCAATTCTGGCGACTCAGCTGTCACCAGATCGCTTCTACGGGCCAGTAAAGTGACCGCCCCCCCCCCCCCCCCCCCCCACAATTCCCGGGCTCCACTGCCCCTCCTGCGGGCCCATGACCGCATCTCGGGTGCCGGCTGGAAGCTGGGAAGGAGAGCGGCGAACATCCGTTCACCGTTCTCCTCCCCACTCTATGGGAGTGGGAGTGGGAGTGACGCGGATTACATCACTTCCGGTCCCACAGCTGTCACTGCTCGGCTCCTGAAGCCCAGCTATAAGCTATTGAAGTGCGATCTGCACTTCAATAGCTTATTTAGAGTGTAAAGGTGACACTAGGGGTCTTTTTGACCCCCAATATCACCTTAGAGAGGACCTGTCACTGCCAATATGCTATCACTTGGGGGGCTTGTAATCCCCCTATGTGATAGCAATTAAAGTAAAGTAAAAAATATATTAAATTAAATAAATGTAAAAATAACTTACATTTTTTTTAAAAGTCATAACGTAAACATGCGTCAGGTGAGCCTACGTATGAAGACGGCGATCGTGCTACACATGTTGGGTATCGCCACGTGGGCCAGAGTGAGAACAATAATTCTAGGGCCAATATTTACGTGTATCTCTAAACTGATAAACCATCATCTATTGACTTTTTGGGGTACTGAATTGTGTCACTGTTTCACGGACGCACACAATTTTTAACCTGGGCATGTTGGGTATCTATTTACTCGTTGTAACCTCATCTTTTATATTTTATTTAACAAAATTGGTATTTTATTTTGTATTGGGGCCTAAATTTAACTTAACTGCATTTTTCACTAAATTGTTGGGTTTGATAATAAGTTGCACTAATATCGTGCAACATAAAAATTACATCAACATAAAAATTTGCAGCTACCGCCATTGTATTTTACAGGGTATTGGCTTTCAGAAAATATATAATGTTTGGGGGTTTGAAGTAACTTGCAGGCCTAAAATGTGGATTATAACATGGGTGAAAAAACTCGGTCATTAAGTGGTTAATATTTACTTGTGCTATTGCCCGTTTTTCTTGTCTTGAAGCGTTAAAGCCTCATTCACACATCCAAATAAGTCCAGACAATGAATTCCTGTGGCTGGCATCACAGATGGTTGCCGACTGCTGCAGCCACCTAGCCTTTACAAAGCAATGACAGGCTGACAGGAGCTGTCTGTCACTGTTGGCATGTATCTGCACATCCATTGGTTACCTGTGGCTAGGGATAGGCAAGCAGCTATGAATGCAGACAGATTGAGTCCAGGGTCGATCATCTATTGCTATCTACAGGTAACTGCTTGATGTGCCAATACATGCAAACAGTGGCCAACAACTGCAGTTCCTGTTTTCAAACCACAGCGCTCAGCGGGGGACCAGGCATCCAATACACCCAAACATGTCAGATGCCGTAGATTTTTTTACCTATTGTTGAAGAAAGAGGAGATGGAGGTGGGGCAGTTAAGTATTAAACCTTCATGCCTATGTTTTGCGATAACATGCCCAATAGCACACAATGCATGTGTTAGTGCCTTTCAGGTTCATTTATTTTCAATGTCATCCAAATGCACTAGAGCAGGGGTGGGCAACTCCGGCCCTCCAGCTGTGCCCTCTGGGAGTCATGCCTGTGGCTGTCAGAGTTATGCAATGACTCATGGGACTTGTAGTTCTACCGCAACTGGAGGGCCAGAGTTGCCCACCCCTCCACTAGAGGAATGCACCTGCATTGCAGCACATCAAAATGCATGGTTGCGTGCTTTGTGGTGAACTATCCCTGGAACAATCATGTAGGTGCATTCCCTGCTCTATTGAGGTGCATTGGCACATAAATAGGCTGCCTTACTGCAAACGCATGTTTAAAGAACAACTCCAGTTAAAGGAGAACTATGAGGTGAGTGGTTTTCACTCACCTCATAGTTCTAGCCGACCTGTGACAATGAGACTGTCACAGGTCGGCTCAGTAGATCGGGAGGTGAGCGAACACAAACCGGCATTCGCTCACTTCTTGATCCTGTCCCGGCTCTCTGCCGTGACAGGGGAGGGGCTGGATTCCCCCCTCCCCGTTCTGATCCTCCAGCGCTGACTGGCAGAACGGACGGGGGAGGGGGCGGGTACAGCTGGCTCTGCCTCTAGATAGGCACAATTGTCAGGATCCGCTTCAGCTGCGGCGTCTCAGTATACCGCGAGCAGCTGCTCGCGGTATACTGCGGCGTCTCAGTATGTAGCTCGCGGTATACTGAGCCTAGGGTGACGGGAGGACGCAAGTTTGTGTGAGTGACAGCTGGCTCTGCCTATCTAGAGGCAGAGCCAGCTGTACCCGTCCCCTCCCCCGTCCGTTCCCCCAGTCAGCGCTGGCGGATGGGAGCGGGGGGAATCCAGCCCCTCCACTGTCTCGGCAGAGAGCCATGACAGGATCGAGAAGTGAGCGAACACCCACATGTGTTCGCTCACCTCCCGATCTACTGAGCCGACCTGTGACAGTCTCATTGGCACAGGTCGGCTAGAACTATGAGGTGAGTGAAAAGCACTCACCTCATAGCTCTCCTTTAACGCCAAACAATTCATCCAAGTTGTATTAGATCCAGCAGGCTGTTGCACTACATAGTTCATGGTAGAGCTAAAACAGATTGTACAATCCAATTGTAAAGCTCACCACACACGTTACAATCTGATTGTACAACCTCCTTTAGATCTATGAACAGCTATGTAGCGCAAGGGCCGGCCTGATTAGATTAGGTAAGTCCTCATATTACAAAGTTTTGGTAAATTTAAAGGGGAACTCCAGGATTTTAAAAAGTTAACCCTTGCAATAGGGCTACCCCCACACTGCAAGGGCTTACTGCTTGTTTTGGTCTAGTGACACAAATAATGAAAATATATTTTTCCCCAGACCAAAACGAGCAGTCAACTCTTGCAGTGTGGGGGTAGCCCTATTGCAAGGGTTAACTTTTCAAAAAACCTGGAGATCTGATAGAAAGTTGAGTGTACAGAAATTGTACGTTCAGATTGTAATATGTATGGGGACTCTATAGCGTATGATAGGCTTTATACACATTTCTTTGAACTGGCTATAAACTTTAAGCAGGGTTTAAATACATACAGGAACGTGTAGGTGTATAACCTGTTGCTTATTGCAATGCACGGCTCCCCTACGATGTATACTGACTGATAACGAATATGCATTCTATGAAATGGCAGAACTTACCCGAACGGCGACAACCTTACAAAGTTCTCCGGGTCCCCCAGAGTGTTTACAGTTGCCTAGCAACGGCTGAAGGTCTCTGTACGCTGGGAAAGGGAGTGGGCGGGGCTCAGGCTGGCCTCACGTGAGAGGCGGCTTTATGGTTACCAGGGTGAAGACCTGCAAATGACAGCTACAGGTTCCTGGCTGATTCACTGAGCCTCAGAAGAGACGATTCCTGTGTGCATCTGTCACGCTGACTATCTATAAAATACCTTCAATATTGCAGCCGGCTGTAAGGCATGACGATCAGCCCTATACCAAACCCATGTCAGGGGATTGAGTGCATGGGAGACTAGTCTGTTGTGCATTATGGTGTAATTAACCACTTCAGGACCATATGATGTACCTGTACTTCCTGGTCTTGAAGTGGTTTTTGCTTCTGCAGCTATGATCTTGGTATGGTTTTTTTTTGTTTGTTTGTTTTTTACTTGTTCAGTAAAAGTGATCTAGGCGGCACTAGCAACTTGCAAATGTGGTGCCCCCGCCATGGTTTTCAGGGTCCCTACACCTCTGGGGGGCGGAGGACCATGGCAAGGACAGCATCAGGATACAGGGCCGGTTCACACCGCAAAGATTGCGTTCCAGAGCGTTCGGCCTCTGGAACGCAACCAGGTCGGCACCCTGCGTCCGGGGGCGGGATACTGCATTGAAGTCAGTGGCACTGCAGCCACGTCCCCCGCAGGGCACGCACCGGTACGCGTGGCACATTAGATCTGCAAAGCACTATTTTTGCAGATCGCACTAGACCGGAATGCAGGCACTAATGTGCCACGCGTTCGGGTGCAGGCGACCGCACTTCGGGCGGGGGGTATGGCTGCGGTGCAGTTGAATTCAATGCACTACCACGCCCCCGAACGCAGGGAGCCAGCCAGGTTGCGTTCCAGAGGCTGAACGCCTGTGTAACCAGCACTTTAGCAGGGTTTGTGACAGCTTTGAAGCAGTAGATGCTGAGAGCACAGTGGTGTGAACAGGCCCAGAGAGCAGGAGCTCTCCCTGATCTGCTCTGTGATAAATGAAGCAGGGAGCGCTGTGCCCTCAGCCTTTTCTGCTTCAAAGCTGTCACAAACACTGCTAAAGTGCTGGTTACACAGGCGATCAAGCACAGCATCAAAAATTAGGGGTCTAATAGACCCCTAATGTCTCCTAAAAAAGAACCTGTAACCTCCAAACACTATCACATAGGGGCTTGTTAGCCCCTTTGTGATAGCAATAAAGTAAGGTGAAAAAAAAATGATAAAAATTAAACCAACCCTGCCATCTGCATGCAAATAAACGTGCACATGTAGGGCATGCACATGTACGTAAACAATGCTTTCACCAGACATGTTAGGTATCGCAGTGAACATCAGAGTGAGAACAATAATTCTGGGATCATAATTTGTTAACTTTAAACTGATGAATGGTAAAGGCTTGTAAAGCATTGACTATGGACAATTTTGAGTATCATATTTTTTTCTCCATTGCACAGGCGCACACAATTTTAACACCTGACATGCTTGGTATTTATTAACCCGACGTGACCCCGACTTTAATTTTTTTACCAAAATATTGGGTATTATATTGTGTTTGTATGCACTAAAATTCATTTTTAAATGTAAAAATATCGATTTGATAAACATTTGCGCGAATATCACGCTTCAAATAATTCAGCTATCATTTTATTGATTACAGGGCCTCTGCTTGATCAGCTTCTTCCCTAGTTTCACTAGCCGGGAAATGACAGCTGCGAAGGCAGAAGTGATGCAATCAGCTTCCGATGTACGCTAGTCTCTCTCCCCACCGACACCCAGGGCCGAATTTACTCTCTCTGCTGCGCCAATGCCAGGTTCCTTAATGCAACCCCCTGTATGCAGGCTGCATACAAGTGATCTTGGTGACATCGCCGAGATCACTTGTAAAAAACAAGTGACAATGTGTAGCGCAATTTTTGTTTTTGCACGCAGGCACATCCGACGCGTCTTTGCGTTGTATGTGCGTGCACATGGGGGGCGGGGGACTTTAAAAAATTTTTTTTTTTAATGTTACTTTAATTTTTACAATTTGTTTCTTTTACACTCAACTTTATTGCTATTGCATAGGGGATAACAAGCCCCCTATGTAATAGCAAATATAATGTGACAGGTCCTCTTTATGGAGACATCAGAGGTCTTTCAGACCCTAATGTCACCTAGGGACCCAAAGAAGCTGACGAAGCACAGATCTGCTTCATCGGCTTCTTCTTCCAGCTCTAGGAGCCGTAGACTGTGCACAGTGACACCAGAAGTGATGCAATGCACGTCACTTCCGGGTCCAGTGATCGGAGGAGAGCTCAGCGGCTGGAAGCTGCTGATCTATCAGGGGAGACTGTCACAGGTCGGCTCAGTAGATCGGGAGGTGAGCGAACACATACCAGGTTCGCTCACCTCTCGATCCTGTCACGGCTCTCTGCCGTGACAGGGGGAGGGCTGGATTCCCCTCTCCCCGCTCCGATCTGCCAGCGCTGACTGGCGGAACGGACGGGTACAGCTGGCTCTGCCTCTAGATAGGCAGAGCCAGCTGTCACTCACGCAGCTGGGCGGATCCCGTCATCTACGTCGGGATACGCTCCGGCTGCGGCGTCTTAGTATACCGCGAGCTGTAGCTTGCGGTATACTGAGCTTAGGGTGATGGGAGGACGCTAGTTTGTGTCCTCCCGTTACCCTAAGGAGAACTATGGGGGAAAACACTGACCCCATAGTTCTCCTTTAAAAAATCTGAGGGTTTAATGTCACTTTAAGCTTTTGTAAAAGCTTCTTCCTTTCATTAATGAAAGAATGAAGCCTTTACATTCAGATAGGGGTCCGCTAAACAGCGAACCCGTATCTGACAGCTGAAGATAGCAGAGAGGTAGCAGTGACTCACCTCTCTGCTATTCGTTTTGACAGCTGGAGAGCCTGGCCCGATGTTAAATGATACATTTCAAGCACAAGATACAAATGTATCTCTGAGTGAAATGTATCAGTTTTGATCGTCTAGGAACGATCAAAGACCTTGAGATCTGATTCTGACATGCTGTCAGGTTATTAATAGCTGTTCCTAAGTTTGGAGCAGCCTAATAATAACTAAAAATGAAAAAAGCTAATTTATCATGCAGTCATAGTGACTGCTTGATATAAACTGACAAAATATATTTTTATACTATCATTCTTATTTAAAAAATTCTACAAATAATAATAATAATCAAAACTTGCTGCTGTGGAAGAATCACACAGCACAAATGTAAAAATGTCAGTAATTTAGGAACAGAAACTAAAAACTAGCTCAGTCATGAAGGGGTTAAACAGCAATCGCCCACTGTTTAAAACGGTACCAAGAACACAGTAGCAGCAGCGGTGTTCTTGGTATAACCACTTCCAGTAGAGGAGGTACATTTATGTGAACCCGCTGGAAGTGGTTAACCTACCAGCATGTCCTTGGGGTGTGGGAGGAAACCAGAGTACCGGGAGGAAACCCACTCAAGCACAGGGAAAACATGCAAACTCCTTGTAGATAGTGACCTGGCTGGGATTTGAACCAGGAACCTGCAGTGCAGAAGCACTAATGACCATGCCACTGTGCTGCCTACTACAATGATGAATACTCCCTGCAAGAGATAAGTGCTGGTTTTTGTCTAGGTATTAAAATAAAAAAGGTATACCCACCCAAACCTCTGGGCTGAGCTGCAGTGATGGTATGTCCCTCAGCGTCTATACGTCATATACACTGTGTATTGGACGTGATGACTCAGGGACTTTAGACTGCTGCAGCAGAGGGGGAGAGAGGCTGAAAAGACTGGTCTAAGAGCAAGCCAGCTTCTAAGATCGGGTGAGTATGATTTTTTTTTAATTTTAGCACCTAGATGAAAACAAGCATTCAACCCTTGCAGAGCTGGGATAGCCCTACTACAAGGGTTAATAAAAGTTTTGCCTGGAGTTCTCCTTCCAATTGGCTGATTGATAAACAAACCAGAATCTCATGTTTTATTCGCATTATTTTCAACAGTGCAAAATATCTTGGCCATGTAATATGTCCTTTTCTAGTATGTTATCTCAGCTAGTGCCATCTGTAGTGGGTGTACATTAGGCTTCTTTTAACGTGCTGATTCTTGGTCTAGCTATTCATTCGGTTTTATCGCATTTCCAGCTCTCATATTTATCAAAAGAATTCAATTTGACTTAAAACCAAGTTGCAGATGTACTGCCAAGCTTACTACAATACGATTCAACATAGTATTTAAATACAGACAAGGTCCCCTTTGTTGTTGCTGCTTACAAAACATAGAAAAGGGACTTGTGTTGTAACCTTGCACATAATCTAACAGATATTTCTTTCTTCCCTAAGTGACTGAGGATATGTCATGAATGCAAGTCTTTGATGACCACATCCACTTTTTGGCCAGTGGAATGACATCACTATAGACGTTCAAGATGAAGTTGAAGCACGCTAAAGCTATTTCTTCTTTAAGGGTGAATTTCCTGTGAACTCCACATAGTTCTAGCAAAAAAAAGAAATTGCATAATGCTGAGAACCGCGTACATTGCAGTCTACGAAATACATTTGTGAGCTCTGCAAACGAAATGTTTATTTGTACAGTTGGAACAGTGAAACTACTGTTGCTTACGGGTTTTATTTTGGAATCTCCTTGGTCCATAGATATAATACTACATCTGTTATTTGACACCATTATAGCACATCTGCAAGTACGGCCTTGAGGGACATCATAGTCTGGGTTAGTTTTAGAAAAAGCTTCAAAAGTGCAATTCTGTTGGGGTTTTTTTGGTACTGTGAGTTTCTGTTTACTACTATGTTTACTACTATTTACTACTATGTGTACTACTTTTTTATTACAGGTATTTATATAGCACAGACCTTTACACAGCACTTCACATACCAGCACTTCACATACTATTCATTCACATCAGTCCCTGCTCTCAAGGAGTTTACAATCTAACGTCCCTAATCTCATACACACACATATTAGGACCATTTTAGACAGAGGCCAGGTATCCTAGCAGCGTCTTTGGAGTGTAGGAGGGAACCTACGCAAGAACAAGCCCTGCACTCAAGGAGCTTACACTCCAAGGTCACTGTTTCATATGTACATGCACACCGGGCCAATTTAGACAGGGGCCAGGTATCCTAGCAGCGTCTTTGTAGTGTAGAAGGGAACCTACGCAAGAATAAGCCCTGCCCTCAAGGAGCTTACAATCCAAGGTCACTGTTTCATATGTACAGGTGAAACTCGAATAATTAGAATATCATGCAAAAGTAATTGCAGTAAGTGCTGCAAAAGGGGCCCGAACCAAGTACTGAGTACATATGCATGCTTGTACTTTTCAGAGGTCCGATATTGTTCTATGTACAATCCTTGTTTTATTGATTTCATGTAATAATCTACTTTTTTGAGGTTGTGGATTTGGGGTTCTTGGGGTTTTCATGAGCTGTAAGCCATAATCATCACAATTATGACAAATCACGGCTTGAATTATCTTGCTTTGCATGTAATGAGTCTATCTCATATATTAGTTTCACCTTTTAAGTTGCATTAGTGAAATAAATGAACTTTGCACGATATTCTAATGATTCGAGTTTCACCTGTACATGCACAAGGGCCAATTTAGACAGGGGCCAGGTATCCTAGCAGCGTCTTTGGAGTGTAGGAGGGAACCTACGCAAGAACAAGCCCTGCACTCAAGGAGCTTACACTCCAAGGTCACTGTTTCATATGTACATGCACACAGGGCCAATTTAAACAGGAGCCAGGTATCCTACCAGCATGTCTTTGGAGTGTAGGAGGGAACCCATTTGTTGAAGATTCTTGTCATACAAACAACTCAATATTGGGCAGGTGATCATAATGTCATGGCTGATTGGTGTATAAATATACTGACAATCACACATTATGGGAATGATTTATAAAGCTTCTGACCAGTAGACATGTGCACCGGCAAAAAATGAGTTCCGTTTTAATTTGGATTTTGCGTTATTTCGGGATTCGGGTCCATAAGTCAATTCGTTTTGGGATTCGGACAAAATTAGTTAGCGGTAGTCTGTACGAACATTTGTTGCCGTTTCATTTCCTTCCTTCGTTGCAGCAAAGTGACATTTAAAATCAAAAAAATATGTCACTTTTCTGCAACGAAAATCCGTCCACAAACAAAAATGTGTGCAGACTATCGCTAACAAATTTCGTCCGAAATTTTGCTTTCAGAAATTCAGAATTGTTTTCATTAGTCATTTCTGTTATTTGGACATTCGGATATATCCGAATCTCCGAATAGCGAAAATTCGGCAGTTCAAGCGCCATTCAAAATATGCTGCCCGGCACTGAGTGTCAGCTTGAGGTGGGATGGGGCTATGGCCATAAAAGAGCTACATTTATACATGCATTGCTTACAGCTCCCTCACGTGTCCTATAGAGGTGCCATGGTGACATCAAATTCTGGCTCCTGGCACCTCTACAGGGCACGCAAGGGGGTTGTATGGATGGAGCTCCGTCACAGCACAGCAGCCCACACTGGACCCTAAGCTGAGGATCCACTCCAGTTCTCGTAAGGTAGGGAGCCTGGGTGGACCTTAAAAAAAATTATATATAAATATATATACACACACATATACACTGTATATATATATATATATATATATATATATATATATATATATACCATAATGTGCATGCTATGGGGATGACTTATAAAGCTTCCGCCCAGGCATACACTGGGCAAATGCTGTTCGCACGGCATTCCTACCACTAGATGGAGCCGAGGAGTATAGGAATGCTCTTCGGCTCCATCTAGTGGCAGGAATTGCAAACAGCATTTGTCCAGTTTATGTTGGGCGGAAACTTTATAAATCATCCCTTATGATTTATAAACTCAGTGCTTAAGGTGCACAGTTCATTTTGTGCTCCTTACAGGGATTATCTACTTTCTATTTCAGTATTTTTACCATGAAAAGAGAAATGAAACACATGCATCAATAAATACTTTTTGTCATTTGCATTCTCAGATGTTCAGAGTCTTTTAACAGAAATTAGGGAAGAAATAAATGTAGAAGTTTCCAAGAATTACAATGACACTCAAAAAGAAACCTACATACAGTATGAAACTTAACCACCTAATAGGGATAATCGAAACATGGAGTCATTGCTTCACCACTTGACAAAATGCATTAATGTCCACATTGAGGGCAGCATGAGGCTGGAGTCTGGGTAGTTTAGGTGAGGGTTGCAATGGGCTTTTAAATGGCTCCTGAGGGTCAGGGAAGCTCGAAGCTCTACTTTAAAGATTAAAGGTACAGGGCATCATGCAATAAGGTTTTACAGATTCTTAGAATTTACCAAGGTCTATCCAAAAATAGAATGCCAAAAACTGTTCAAATGGCAAAACAAAATCAATTGTCTAGGCCAGGGGTAGTCAACCTCGGCACTCCAGCTGTGCTGAAACAACAAATCCCATCGTACCTAATGGGACTTGCCTCACCTGCCCCATCAATGCCTTATGGGACTTGCAGTTCCACAACAGCTGGAGTGCCAAGGTTGCCTACCCTGGATCTAGACTGATCATTTCTCATTATCCATAAAGTATGCATTTCATGCAAAAACAATGGAAATGCAAACAAAAGTAGAGCACAAGCACCGCTCCCCCCAGCCCAAACAGAGGACTCCCAAGTGCCTGCCAACAAAGCATGTTCCAGCACATGTAAACACAATCCAAGGCAAAGAACCGTCCGCACACTAGGAAACGCTGCAGAAGGCCCTGTTCACATGATTTTCAGGTCCTGATCAGGTGCGGATCTGCAGACGCGGTGCTATGTGTTTTGCCGCGTTATGGCAGCGTTTTTGATGCGTTCCATAAAGCTTTATTGAAGCTGGTTCATGCCACAGAAGTCCCGCCCTTCTGATGCATTTTACCCAATAACATGCTTAGTAAGCCAATCAGCTGCAGTCACTGTTAGGGTAGCGTGAGAGGGGCACACCCACTGCTGTCAGAATACAATAGCTGGCAACAGAGACTCCCCTATCCACGTTATGTAGCATTGATGGGGAAATTTAGGTTTTTTTTTCTTGCTCAGAAAAAAACAAACTTTAAAGTGGAAGAAAAGTTTTATGGGTTTGTTTATAAAAGTTTTGCCCATGCCATTCGCACAGCACTAGCTCCCCTAGATGGGCTGATGAGCATAGGAAATATGCTACATGTCAGGTGGAAGCCCATGTTGTCAAATGGTGCCGACAGGCAGGCTTTGTTATGACAGAAGAGACTGTGCAAGTCATAGATATTTCTCCTTTCTACAGCTGTACACTGAGCTGCACATGCGTAGGATACTTGCCCAGATGAAGTAACTCTTGTGTGCATGCGTGGGATTCATGTCATCGGGGCCCAGCCAATTAAGAGGCTGAAGACTCACGAACCCGGAAGACCACTAGGAAGATGGAAGTGCTGGTGACCACTGGAGTGCATCACTTCTGTTGCTAAGTCTGCCATATTGTGCTAATATGCTTTGCACAGAAGGACATTATAGCAAACCTCTTCAAATCAATAATGATTAGCAGTTTACTTCCGCTTTAAAACTTTTATTAACCCTTGCAGCGCAGGGGGAGCTGCTCGTTTTCTCTAGGGATTAAGGGTTCATTCACACCATAGGGCAGTGCGTTCCGGTCAGAACCGGCTCACTTTTTGCCAGGCTGGAGGGGGCGTGGCGGGCCATTGAAGTAAATGGCACCGTAGCCACGCCCTGCGGCCGCATGGGACATTGTGCCTGCAGTGCGGTCAAAATAGTGCTTGCCGCATTTTGATCGCACCCCACCGCAGGCACAATGTGCCATGCGATCCCGTACAGGCGATCGCATTGCAGCTGCAGGGCATGGCTACGGTGCCATTCACTTCAATGGCCCGCCACGCCCCCTCCAGCCGGCAAAAAAGTGAGCGGGCAGCAATGCGGGCAGTGCTTTCCAGTCCGATTATGAACGTACTGCCCTATGGTGTGAACGTACCCTAAAGTACAAAAATGATACTCACCTGATCCTTGGAGCCGGCCAGCTGTCACAGCGCTCTCTCCAGCCTGTCCCCAAATACACAGCAGCAATGGTATGTATCTTGGAAAGTTAAAAGGACAGCATGCCAGGATACAGCGCTACACTTGAGGGGTTAAATTGGAGATATGTTGAGTTTCCTTGTACGGTTTGAGCAGCTTCAAAAGCGCATGGACCGGGGTGTCCAACCGAAGAGTAAGTTAAACAGAGAAGGGAAGTGAGAAGCGCTGCAAGCCGAGTAGGGAACAGGGCGATTTTTCGCTGAACCTTGTAAGGGGGGGGGGGGGCTGGAAAACTGGGAGCTAATATAAGTTCCCAAAATTCCGTGGTTAGTCCAATTAGTGGCGTCTTCAGGTCCAATACACAGTGGGGGGAATTTATCAAAACTGGAGCAGTTGCCTATGGCAACCAATCAGCTTCTCTCTTCAGTTTGTTCAGTTTGAAAATGAAGAGTGGATGCTGATCGGTTGCTATGGACAACAGCTCCAGGTTCTGTCTGCTCCAGTTTTGATAATTTCCCCTCCGTGTATAGGACGTGATGACTCTGGGACCTTAGATTGCTGCAGAGGAGGGTGAGACACTGGAAGGATCGGTCTAAGAAGAAGCCAGCTCAGAGGATTAGGTGAGTATAACTTTGGTATTTTAGTCCCTGGACGAAAACAAGCAGTTACCCCTGCACGGCGGAAGTAGCCCCGCTACAAGGGTTAGGCCAGGTTCACACTTGCGTGATCCGTGACCGCACGGCAATCATGCACAAAATCACGCAGATTGCCATGCAGTCACACACCAGCGCCGTTCACGCTGGTGGTGCCATTTTTTTCTAATGGCACCCCAGTCGTGCTGGGTGGATTGCAAAAAACAGGTACATGTACCTTTTTTCAGCTATTGCCGCGTGGATGTAACCCCATTTAAATCAGTGGGGCCGCGCGGCAACTGCTGTATGCAACTGCACACGATCGCGCATCCTGGATCACCCAGGTCTGCACCAGCCCTCAATAAAAAAAAGTTGCCCGGAGTTCTTCTTTAAACGTATGGCCAGCATAAGAGAGGAATTCCCCTCACTTTGGAAGATTCCTTCTAACTTCCTGCTGCATTTCTGGGACAGGAAGTGAAAGGAAATGCCCCCAATGGTACACTGACAGCAAGCTATATAACCAGACAGGGGTTTAACCCTTCACTACCCAAAACTAAAAAAAACAAAAGTTTATGGCTATACATTCATTTTATTTTACAAACAAGCATGCATAAAACTCGGTGCTGGGATACAGGCAAAAGGAGACAGTTCTCTCCCTCGTGTTGAACACACAAGAGCAAAGGAGAGTGACCAGCGGCCGTGTTCCCGCATCAAAGATGGCCGCGCCGGCCCCTCCCTCGCTCCATGGGGCAGCTCTATCCCTACTTCGTCACGGCCTCGCCTCTCTCCTGCTCCAAAGGGAGGAGGAGAGGCCGGGACGCGCTGCGGTCGCTGTGACGTCGGTGCGGCCGCTCGGTTGTGTTGCTTTGCAGGGCCGGAGAGACGCTCAGTCACATCCTGTGTCCGCGACGCGTCTGGACCGAGCCCGGATGTGCCGGAGCCGCGAAGCGACATGGCGGACAAACAACTAACGGCCCAAGAGGAACGGGTGAGCCGGGAGGAGGGGGGTCAGGGAGACGACGTTAGCGTGCGGGAACCTATCTGGCCAGATGTGCATAGGAGACCAACATTGCATGTCAGCTGGAGCTGCACTATATATGTGTGTTTTGTGTGTGCAGCAGCCATGATTACCAAGTTCAGGATGCCAATCAATGTGTCCCCTGCACAGAATACAATTGTCACATTGCTGCTTGTGGATGGCTCCAGCATCTCTCCTGGTCAATGTCTTCTATGTGCAACATGGGTCATATTCTGGAGTCATCCCCTCCCTGGGTGCTGCCCTCATTATGGACCTGTCACTGGGCTCTTTTAATGAGTCAGGACATATTGATTGAACTGCTCTGCAGGCTTTTATCAATGGATTGCTCCACCGTTTAGATTTTCCTGTGTGCTACCAACGCAGGCACGCTATTTGTCTATGTATACATGTATTTGTGTGTAATATATATCATTTCGATATGTAAACATGTTGCTTCTAGGCATCGAATACAGATGTTTGCCCAGTGACTGAACTTTCCTCTGGCATATTTTGCTTTTCATGCTTACACCTTTCCGCCCTCTTTAACATACTAATGACATTTATAAATCCTTTTTGGTTTTACTATATACCGCTTCTTTTTTTTTTTTTTTAATCCTATTGATTTCACCACTGAGTCTCTGTGCCTCTCTATGCAATGCAGGATGATCATAGCTGGTGGGAGGGGCAGCAGGTTGCTCTACATACACTTTAATACCAAATGTTTTGGGATGCCTGCCTTTACACGCACATGAACTTTAATGGCATCCCAGTCTCCGCCCGTAGGGTTCAATATTGAGTTGGCCCGCCCTTTGCACCTATAACAGCTTCAACTCTTCTGGGAAAGCTGTCCACAAGGTTTAGGAGTGTGTCTATGGGAATGTTTAACCATTCTTCTAGAAGCGCATTTGTGAGGTCAGGTACTGATGTTGGACGAGAAGGCCGGGCTCGCAGTCTCCGCTCTAATTCATCCCAAAGGTGCTCTGTCGGGTTGAGGTCAGGACTGTGCAAGCCAGTCAAGTTCCTTCACCCCACACTCGCTCATCCATGTCTTTATGGACCTTGCTTTGTGCACTGGTGCGCAGTCATGTTGGAACAGGAAGGGGCCATCCCCAAACTGTTCCCACAAAGTTGGGACCATAAAATTGTCCAAAATGTCTTGGTATGCTGATGCCTTAAGAGTTCCCTTCACTGTGGGGCCAAGCCTAACCCCTGATAACCCCACAGCATAATCCCCCCTCCACCAAACTTTACACTTGGCACAATGCAGTCAGGCAAGTACCGTTCTCCTGGCAACCGCCAAACCCAGACACGTCCATCGGATTGCCAGACAGAGAAGCGGTGATTCATCAGTCCAGAGAACACGTCTCCACTTCTCTAGAGTCCTGTGGCGGCGTGCTTTACACCACTGCATCCGACGCTTTGCATTGCACTTGGTGATGTAAGGCTTGGATGCAGCTGCTCGGCCATGGAAACCCATTCCATGAAGCTCTCTACACACTGTTGTTGTGCCAATCTGAAGGCCACACGAAGTTTGGAGGTCTGTAGCTATTGACTCTGCAGACAGTTGGCGACTTCTGCGCACTGTGCGCTTCAGCATGCACTAACCCCGCTCTCTCATTTTACGTGGCCTACCACTTCGTGGCTGAGTTGCTGTTCCCAGTTGCTTCGACTTTGTTATAATACCACATACAGTTGACCGTGGAATACTTAGTAGCAAGGAAATTTCACGGAACACCTGAATCCCAATACTTTTGCTAATATAGTGTAGCTTCCTGGAAACCTCACCTAATGTAAGCAGCGGGCTGGCTTTTTGGAGGAGTTGTGTCACTATCAAAATCCTCCTTGATGGGTGGATGTTGGTCCCGGCAAACTCTGACCCTCCTGCTGTGGTGAAACTACAAATGCCATCATGTTTCTGTCTCTGGTAGTCATGCCTGTGGCTGTGAGAATCTTGCAATACCTCATGGGATTTGTGGTTCCACCCCTGGTGCGGAGGAGTGGGTGTTCCTAGGCAGGCTGTGTTGGCAAGCAGACCGCCCTAGGCAATTTTTACATGTTTGAAAGAATCCAGTGAGTGAAAGTGGTGAGCCAGTTAGGCTGAGGAGGAAAGAGTTGGGTGATTGTGGATGTTCTCTAGCCAGGAAACGAGGTGGGCTCTGTCTGATTTGCTGCAGATTCCAACGCACAATGTGCGAAGTGAAATCAGAGTCAATGTTTTTAGTACAAGAGAGGAGCCGGTGTGAATGTCAGGCCAGAGTTCAGCTTTAAGTCTCCATTCAGTGATCAGAAGCACTTCCACACTTGACCATTGCTCAACACGCGACAAGTACAAGAGCTTCTTTGGGGCATGATTACATGTTTTTGGCTCCAATAGACTTCAGTGAGAGCACCTGGAAAATTTCCATTTCATGCCTAACAGCCGTCTCTTCCTAGTATCTAGCATTCTAGCGACCTAAAACAAAAACACACAGGCCGGAAAGCACCTTAAAAAATAAATAAAACCCTACACGTACAAATGTACAAATTACCAAGCATGCCGCTGCAGACGTGTACCTGGGGGGCTAACTTAAAGAGGAACTCTATGATGTCAAAATAGACCCTTGCAGAGGGGTTCCCCACACACTGCAAGGGTTAGCTGCTAATCATTCTCTATACCAGGGGTGGCAAACACAAGGCCCGCGGGCCGAATCCGGCCCGCCGGACCTTGTAATGTGGCCCGCACAGCGCTGTCTGCTGTCAGGATGGAGGAGCGGTGAGGGGGAGAGAAGCCGTGCCAGCAGCTGTCAGGATGGCCGAGCGGGGAGGAGATCGGAGCCGCTGTCATCCTGTCAGTTTCAGGATGACATTTTGAGGGTAACCATACTGCTGATGTGGCCACCGATGAATTTGAGTTTGCCACCCCTGCTCTATACACTCACCCGATCCTCAATCCCTAGACCTGTCCCCGCAGCCTCTTCTCCCCTGGGCTCTGGTGGTCTAAGCCCTGCCGATGTCACATATAATTCAGTCCATTTACTAGATGTGAGGACACCAAGGGACTTCCAGAGCAAACTGGAGTTCTTCTTTAAACCAGTTTGCAAAAGGATGTCACCAGCACATCATTGAAGTGAAATCAAGGTGGGTTTCCTGATGGAGACTATGGCGGACCATGCTTATATAATGTGTGTTGAAATGACAACTTCATCAGAAGCCAGGGTGACAATGCACAAGTACAATTGGGATACGTGGACAGAACGTTGTCACCCCATAACAAGAAGTACCTGAATAGGATCCTTAATGGAAGGATCGCCAGGTCTGATTTTAATGAAAACGGCAGATTTCAAATGGAACAAAATGACTATTGAAACTACGTTGACATATTAAAGCTCCTGTGTGATATATATATATATATATATATAACACGAAGACTCTTGCTATAAACTAGTTATGTAATGTTCCAATGTGCACATTTTTCTGCCATTCATTGCAATGCCTTGAAGAATCCTATGCATTTAAATATACCACATGAGTTGTTAGTGGGCGGTTTATTAACAGAGCTGAATTCCAGGCACCCTGCTAAAGAAATAGTACAAATGCATATACAGGAGCTGTGAGTTGTAATTGTGTGATGCAGTCCCCCTTCAGATAGCATAGGCAGCTCCTTGACCTGTACTGCAGCCACGTGGCTTGGTCTAAAACACATCCTCAATGTGCTGATTGGACAATGAAGGAGCAGCAATGCACCGATGAGGTCTTTCCTTTTGTCCGCATCTTCCCTGTAAGCACATATGCATTTAATAGAGCTTAAGGCTGAACGCCAGGATAAATATGGTTTAAATAAAAGAGCATCATGCATTCTTATTTGAACCTTAACTTGACTTTGGTATGATTTTGGCCCCTTGGACTTTAATGGAATCATATATAAAAAAAATGTGTGTGTATGCCATAACAGCGTTCTTCTGCTCTACACAAGCTGCAAAAGAGATAGAGAATGGCCTTCACCTGCATGCTCAGTCTCTCTTCTCTATTTGCTATCACCGGATGGACCCAGTATGTTTTCTTGCTCTTCTCTGCCTCGTCGTCCACCAAAATTGCGGCAGTAACTGTGGCGGCTGCTGGCATAGTCTCATAGTGGTCATGAGACAAGATTGAAGCACAACTACTCAAGCAAACAGAGGAAGCGTGATTCTTAAAGGAAGGCTGTGCCTAATGATGTCACAAGAGAACTTGCTTGTCATTAGTCAAGACATGCATTATGAAAAAGGCACCACAAAAGGCAGACACACAAGTGGTAACCTGGCCTTAGGCCTTGTTCACACCAAGCGCGGAGCAGGTGCAGAGCAGTTGGAGACCGAATCAAAACTGCGTCCAATGTATTGCAATGGTATTTTTTTGCTCCAGTTCACATCGCAGCGTGCAGTTCCAGAGCAGGTGAAAAAACTGCAGCAAGCCCTATTTTACCTGCTCTGGAACACATGCAAACGCATTAAAAACACCTGGAACGCACTGAAAGCCCATTTAAAACTAAAAAAAAAAAGTTTAAACTGCCCGCAACGCATCAAAAAACGCGGCGCAACCCACTGCACTGCGTGTGCAGAAACCTGAGCGGATCTGCTCTGCATTTGGTGTGAACAAGGCCTTAATACATTTAATTATTTTGTTTATAAATACACAACTGTATTGTCTTTATTAAGATTCAGCTCGTTTACACAGCGAGCTGGAGGAAACTATGTGATCCTCCACCATGTATAGAGGAGCTCTCTTTGACATAATAAACAAGGGCAGCAGAACTAGCATCCGATAGAGATTCACACCCCCTCGTCTACAAGACATTATTCAAGTGTAAACAGGACAGTAAAACTACCTTAGGAAATGACAATAGGAATATAGAGCATATGAATGGATTTTGGCATTCTAAGTGTATCGGCACACATACTGTATATTGTAGCACTTTATGATCATGGAGATCTTCATTTTTAAGCCCATTCACAGTAGCTCTTGATGTGCTTAAAGTGACACTGAACTCCTCTTCCGCCTCCTCTCCTTCCCCTCATCCTCCTCTTCAAGCTCCACCTCTCTCTCTACTCCTCAAGGATATTGGTCCTTAAAGTAGTATTAATGTCTGGGCATTTCTTACCTTGATGCATTCTCTGCATTAGGGTAAAAACGACCCAGAGGGGTGTGGCCTGCCACAGGGCTGTGTCTGTCTATGGATGCACACAGCCACTGCGGGCATGAGCATGTACGGGTGCCTCATTTAGCCGATGCAGGCACCCGTGCAGGGGGCGGGGGGAAGATTGCTGTGGGGACCCACTTGAAAATGATGAATTCAAAACTTTAAAAGAAAAACGGCAACAGCCTCAATCAAAGCTGGGTCTCCTTGTAGGAAATATTTTGGCTTTAATATCATTTTAAAGTGAAACTAATATCAGGAGTTAAGAGCTTGTTCACACCTTGTCCAGACCAGAACAGTTTATTCCAGGACCAAAAAATTATCCCTATGGCATTTCTGGGCTGTGTTCACTCCAATGCAGTCCTTTCTGGTCCAGATGAAAACAAATACTGCTTGTCACATTTTTTTCTGGTCTGGAATGTACTGGAAACGCATCAAAAACGCAATTAAATGCGGCAAAATCACTGTAAAAATCCACTGCGTTTGCAGATCTGCTGTAGCTGTGGTCCGGACATGGTGTGAACAATAAGCCCAAGTCTTAATAGATTCAAGTACCTTAACCAGTAAGGGCTTGTTCCCACCGAAAGCAGTGCGTTCCATAGCGGTAGCTGCTGCGAACGAAACTTCCCCTCGCGTTCTGGGGCGGGATGTGGCAGTGCATTGAGTTCAATAGCACCACTTCCACGCGATCGGACGCGTGGCAAAACTTTGCCAGCTTGTTCCGTTCCACTGCAAACGCAAAAAATAGAGCAAGGCCTGACAGAAATGTATCTTATTTGTGTATGAAGAGGCAGAAAAACAATGGATGAAAAAAGGTGAATATAGTATTTTATGAAAGCAAAAACATGGTCATGGTGCTTTAGAAAATGTCATCCAGTTACAGTTCACAACTACTTCTCAGGTTCTTAGACCTGAAACAGGTTTTCTAACTTCACTAGAACTTGATTTTCTGTCCAGGTCAGTAGCCTAGAATGAGTTAAAGTAACACTAAACTGAGGAGTTAAATCCTAAAAATACATTCAAGTACCTTATTTGTGTATCACTCAGCGTTAGATCCTCAAATCATCTCTGAATTGGCACTGTCACTGTTCCTCCTGGAGGGTGGCTACTTTTGTTCTCTGTGGTCCCTGTGTGTGTTTAAAAGTAGTCGCCGCTCCAAGCTCACTCCTGTGATGGACTACAATCTCAATACAAATTGGTAAACTAAATGTGAGATTGTAGTCCATCACAGGAGTGAGCTTGGAGCAGCGACTACATTACAACACACACGGGGACCATGGGGAACAAAAGTAGCCACCCTCCAGGAGGAACAGTGACAGTGCCAATTCAGAGATGATTTGAGGATCTACAGCCGGGTGATACACAAATAAGATACATTTTTGTTAATAGTTTAGGGTACTTGAATGTGTTTTTTAAGATTTTAACTCCTGAGTTTAGTGTCAATTTAAGTGTTCTTGATATTTCTATGGCCACGTTTTTGTGCGCATATTTCACCATCGATTATTGTACCTTTTATAGTGAGCATGGGTGTTATTGCTCATTGTTGGTGACCACTGCATGCACCTATATGCCAGGACTGGAAAATTTGAGAGATAAAAATAGGCTCCACTCATACTTGGTAAACATGCCCAAAATTGTGTGTTGTGGTGCCTACTTATCCTAATGGTAACCCAAATGTAGCACGTAAGACCTGCTTTTGTTTTGTTTTTTTAACTCGCTGCTAAAAGTGCTGCATGAGCTTCTTTGGCACATGTAGGACAGTCTATTAAAATGAATGGGCTGCATCTATGTGGACATGTAACAAGCATGCAAAAAGGTTGCGGGTGTTCATGCATGCCAATCTGAATGGTACCTTTATATTTAATTCTTGGCACCCAAATTTTGCTGGACTAGTATCTCATTTTCTGATTTCCTTACTGGTAAATTCTGGTATTACATGACAAGTATTGTGTTTTCTTGGTTGGCAGAGTTCCAGATAGAATATATTCCATATGCTGATTTTTTTTTTTCCCCCCTCCATTTATACCTTCATGTTTTTGGCACCTTGGATTAAAGTGACATTAAACCCTCAGATTTTTTTTAACATAAACCAATACTGTAATGCGCGCATTACTGTAATCCATGGTTGTTTCCCTTCTATTTGCTGCTCTTCCTTTTAAATCCTTATCTCTTATCATGCTTGGGGAGAACTTCCCTTTGCAGCTGAGTGCCTCTTCCTGTAGTGCTGGCTCAGGTTGTGAACCTACACACAGACACCATGTATCCATTCCAGAGACAAGGCAGTCTGCTGCAAAACAGAAGTTCTGCCCAGCATGAGAACAGATACAGATTTTAAAGGAAGAGCAGCAAAGAGAAGGGAAACTACTATGAATTACAGTAAGGTACACATTACAGTATTGTGTTATGTTAAAAAATCTGAGGGTTTAATGTCACTTTTAAGGTAGTCTGTTTAAAAGAATGGGCTGTAAATGTCCAGGAATAACCAACAGAACAGATTTGCACCATTTCCTTGCTGTAGCGCACTGCAGCAAATCAGAGGTTTGTTGTCATTGCTTTACCACAACAGAGGTGTTAATAGGCCCTCCTAGTTTTTAAAGTTGCATGTATTAATGTATATTCTTTGATATATTTGCCCTCATGTGTTGCCTTTTTAGCATTGCTGTAATTTAATATGGCCACAGTGGAGGCGAGTATAATGTGAATGCTAATTTATGTCGTCTTTTTGAGATCACCATTGTGAAATCGGATGAATCTACAAGGCAAGATCATCTATGCACGTCCCTGTAGTAGACCCAAGCTTAACTTTTGTAGCATGCTCTGTGGGTCAGTGACGATACCAGTAATGGGAATTGTTTGCACGGTGTCAACAGCTGGATGACTCGGAGTATGTTTTTCAGTCACCAGGCACAGCTGTTCAGTGAGGCTAAATCCGAACACCTTTTACTTCTGCATCTGTTTCTATATTTTCTTGTTCAGTATATGTAATGGGTGTTCAACAAAAAAGTGCACAAACAGTATATGAAGCTATATTTTTCCTCCTCCTTGCATACCTTTTTATTGTCGTCTGTGCTTCTTTATGCAATGCAGGCAGATCATGGCTGGTGGCTGACAGGGTGCTATACATAGCTTCCTGAAAACATCACAGCACCATGCCTCATACTCCTCTCAAAAGCCCTTACCCTTGATGTAAGCAGTGGACTGGCTCTTGGAAAGAGTTCTGCAAATATCCACAGGCCTGGCCTTGGGCGTTTCAATACTGCTAATGGGTTAGAACTTCGGTAAGTTTTAAAAAGCAGAAGGGTTAGAACTTCTGGGAGATATAAAATGCTGTATGTGACGCCACTGTACAGTCCTGGCCAAAGGTTTTGAGAATGACACATATATGAATTTTCACAAAGTCTGCTGCTTCATTGTTGTAAGATCTTCTTGTCGGATGTTACTCTGATATACTGAAGTATAATTACAAGCATTTCAGAAGTGTCAAATGCTTTTATTGACAATGACATTAAGTTTATGCAAAGAGTCAATATTTGCGGTGTTGACCCTTCTTATTTAAGACCTCTGCAATTCCCCCTGGCATGCTGTCAGTCAACTTCTGGGCCACATCCTGACTGATGGCAGCCCATTCTTGCATAATCAGTGCTTGGAGTTTGTCAGAATTTGTGCAGGGTTTGAGGATTGACCAAGTTCTCAATGGGATTAAGGTCTGGGGAGTTTCCTGGGCATGCACCCAAAATTCCCATGTTTTGTTCCTCAAGCCACTTAGTTATGACTTTTGTCTTATGGCAAGGTTCTCCATCATGCTGGAAAAGGCATTGTTCATCACCAAAACTGTTCTGAATGGTTGGGAGAAGTTGCTCTTGGAGGATGTTTTTGTACCATTCTTTATTCATGGCTGTGTTGTTAGGTAAAGTTCTGAGTGAGCCCGCTCCCTTGGCTGAGAAGGAACCCCACACATGAATGGTCTCAGATGCTTTACTGTTGGCATGACACAGGACTGATGGTAGCGCTCACCTTTTCTTCTCCGGAAGCTCCAAACAATCGGAAAGGGGATTCATCAGAGAAAATGACTTTACCCCAGAACTTAGCAGTCCAAACACTGACACCTGGTTTACAGATAGAACCACTGACATGATATCACCTGGTCCTTTTTGTAGCAGGGCTGAAACGGTAGTGGAAATGTTTTTTTTGGGGGGATGAAGTTCATTTTCATGGCAAAGAGGGACTATGCAATTAATTGCAATTGATCTGATCATTCGTCATAACATTCTGGAGTGTATGCAAATTGCCATCATACAAACTGAAACAGCAGACCTTGTGAAAATTAATATTTGTGTCATTCTCAAAACCTTTGGCCACGACTGTAGATGCTTTATCTCACCTTTTTTTTATTCCTATGATCCCAGAGCAGGAAATGAACGAAACGGGTCACCAGGGCAGGAAGTCACAGACTGCAATAAAAAGCTGTCCAATTTTAATTGAGGTGTTCCAAGTGGAGAGCTTTCGGTTGTAGTTACAGGGGAAGTAAGTGATGGGAAATCCAATGAGACAGAAGTGAAACTTTTTTTTTTTTTTTTTTTAAATAAGCCTGATGCTTATGAGAAGGGCGTAATGAAATTCAGTGAATAGGCTGCCATGAGTAACACCAGGGTGTCATGGGGCTAGTGTTACAGCTTTAGCAGCAGTGTTAAAGGAGAACTCTGGGAAACAAATTATTAACTCCTGCAGGCCCCAGCTGTCAGAATATAATAGCCTGGCAGGGTGATTCCCCCATCCATGCTGTTTAGTGTGGATGGGGGACTCGAGTGTCAAGTGTATGACCAGCTTCATTTTGTAAGGCAGTGCAAGGAGCAGCTGAAGTGTAGATCTATTTTATTTTGCTCTAGTTGGGTTGCAGACCGGTGAATTGGGATTGAGTGCTATGGGTTACTGTGCTTTTTGCCTTCAGTAAACCTTTGCTTCTCTGTGTGTGCATGTTTAGTGCACGTTTTCGGTTAGTTGTATTACAGCTTCTCAGTGATGTATAAGATTTACAATATCAATTTACTTCAGCCACAATGAAGTGTATTCTGGAATGTGGCCTACCTTCTCTTTACCTCATTAGGCTTTAATGAGGATTTGTTCATTCTCATACTTATTATTCCCATATCATTAGGGAGTGGTTGTAAAAATGGATTATCAGTTAAAATTATAATCCCTATAGATAACAATGGAAGGAACTAAGTGGAAGTTCTGGCTCGGATAATTCCTTAAAGCAATGGTTCTCAACCTGTGTAACCTCATAACCCACATCTCCTTCGTTGGTCATTAAGTCGCAGCCCAAGTTACACCTCACTGGAATGCACTGCATTGCGGTACTGCAGGTTCTGGTGCAGGCAATCGGACTGTGGGTGGGAGGTGCATTTGGGGTGCCGTTCAAATGGCAAAACAACGCACCTCCCACACCAGAATGCATGGTAGGTGCAATTCCATGGTACAGTGCGTTAATCGCACAGGACTGTGTGATTAACGCACTGTACTAGTTAGAACGGGCCCTCAAACACACTGACAGAGACACACAACCACTGACACATTCTCACACACTCAGACATACCCTTATGTATGAATGAGTAACTTTTTGTTTTGTGAATGTGTATGTGTTTTATACACATTCCAAAAAAAATGTAATTTTCTTTTTTTGAAGATCCACCCAGTCTCCCTACCTTATGAGAACTGGAGTGGATCCTCAGCCTAGGGTCCAGTGTGGGCTGCTGTGATGTGACGGAGCTCCATCCATACGTGCATTGCTTGTACATCTCCCTTGCACTCCCTGTAAGAGCCAGAATGTGACATCACTCCGGTCCGGGCACCTCTCTACAGGACACGTGAGGGAGCTGTAAGCAATGCAAGTATGGATGGCGCTTCCTCATGGCCATACTTCCAGCCCACCCCACCTCAAGCTGACACTCGGCACTGGGCAGCATATTTTGAATGGCTGTTCGGTGGCAGAACGGACAGTGTTGTTTTGGGGAGAGGCTGAGGAGCCTCTTACCTAGTGCGGTGGTAGGCACGCGGCGACCCACTGAACACGGGGTTGCGACTCACTTTTGGGACGGGGCTCACCAGTTAAGAGCCATGGCTTTAAAGTATATGCATAGCAAAAACTTATTACGTTCATTGATATGTCCTTCCTTCAGTGAACACAAAGAAAAGGATTTCACAATGAGTAATACAAATTCTATTTTTTGCTTAAGTTTTGGATACAGTAACAAATAATAAACAGTTTTTTGTCTTTTATTGCTGCCAGTACTCCTGCTGAGTAGATTCACACTCTATCACTGGAACAGAAAGTGATGAGAAATCCAAAATGTTACAGTAGTCACGAGAACAAGAGATGAGGGTAAATCCTTCCAATTAGGGACACCTCCCTAACCCAATACCAAAATCAGCTTATATAATTTGTTCATGCAATACAAGGCTGTATTAATAAAGGGGCATCACCCTTATCCTTAGAATGACAAAGGCGCCTTTAGAAATGTTTAGTAATGACAATCTACAAACACATACTTCTAGATCATTGCTGACTTTTTATTCTTTACATACCTTTTTATTTCTTTTCCTCCCCTTTCTTCTCACAGTGACCATTTTCACTAAGGGCGGATGACTCCATCTAGGGCTGCAACAACTAATCGACATAATCGATTATTGACATCCCCCTATACTTCCTGGAACATGTGACAGCGCACATCACCCCAGGGGGGAAAATGGTTTCCCAGAGATTTTGCAAACTTTTGTAGTTTAGATTTCCCAAGAAGGCACTGGTGATATAGCCTTCCCAGCGTGCACATGTGATGTCAGGGCTACATTACCAGTGCCACCAGAGCTACATGTTGTTATTTTTTTAATTGAAAGAGGCTAATGGTCAGCTTTAAGAATGGATAGTAGGTTTAGTGTTCTTTTTTATTTATTGGAAGGATTGAAAAATGACGTTACTGTGAGAACCAAACAAAAGACTTGGCAGAAAATGCATTGGGGTTGTTAGCTTTTAATGGGTAGAATAAACCCTTCCTTTCATCCAAGTCATCAGGCCAGGACAAGGAGTACCTCCACAACAGGGACCTGCCATACACATTTAGATCCTGTCCATTCCTACATCCACTCTAAAGTTGGCCATACACCTATAGATTATCTGCAGATTTTCTATGGTCAGATGGGAAAAAGTGCAATAGATTCCTCCATCTACGCTAAACTGTCAGCCGACTAGCAAGATACTGAAGCTTGGCCCAGTGGGAGATTCCTCCATCCACACAGTTTAGCGTAGATGGAGGAATCTTTTGCACTTTTTCCCATCTGTCCATAGAAAAATCTAAAGGTGTATGGCCAGCTTAAGCTGCATGGAAGCTGGAATTTGCCCTGCCGACTATCCTATTCAGACAGTCGGCACCAGCGGCTCATTGAATACCCAAACAATAATCTGCATCTGATTGGATGCAGTTGCTTTTTTAGCTGACAATTTTCCTCCTGGCTGTTTTTCGATTTTTTTTTTTTTTTTTTCTTTTTTTTTTTCAATGGACTCTTTTCAAGCACGGTGATCCACGATTTGAAAGTTTCTGCTGAATCATTCGAAATGCTAGCCCTGTGGTAGGTTCAAACAGTTCTCTACTCCAGGCAAACCTTCTTGGTTTTAGATAGAGTTCCACTTTAGCACTTCAGGGCCCTTGGTTGTAGCACAGCAACCTTTTATTTGTTAAACTGGGTAAGGTTTCGGTCATGTTGGCAGTTATGAGTTCTAAAAACTCCTCGTATATGAATTTCCATTGAGCACAGAATTCAGAAAGAGAAATCTGGCAGGGTTTCCTTGATTTTTGGAGACAAAGCAGGCAGACCGTGAGCGTGCAAGTACAGGAAGGCTAGCTGTACACTAGAAGAATCCGCCTATTTTGACCTCCAGGTTAAGAATTTGAGTTTATTCCAGTTGGCCACCCACATCGGTATCGACTCCAGGTGTTTTGTGACTGGTCTTTGGCTGGCCATATTCAGCCATGATTATTGCTAGCAATGCAACCAGTGTAAGTAAAAATCAAGTGCTGCTGTGTGACGAAGGACAATTGTCAAGCTTGCATTTCCCTTTCACTTGGGAAAGATTTTCTCCCATGACTCTGGAACAGGATGCAGGGTAAAGTAGGGACTTGGCAATTAAAACCAGGCACAAGTTTTACCTGTATGGTTTGATTTATAATCATTTAGAGAAGAGTATTCGGTACAATATTTAGTTCTTGTGCTGGAAAACACCAATGTTCACGGTCATGGGGTTTATGGACTACTCTGTTCATATCATGCTGTTTATTTGTCAAGTCACGTAGTCCATACTGTTTGCCTGCTGCCATGGCAGCACTTCAACTACTAGAAGCTAGTTATCTATAATAAAGGACTATATATCACACCCAAGCATAAATGTTGATTGTGTACCATTCTCATGGCGACAACCTGGCCCCCACTTACCGGAACCTCTGCTGCTTCAAAAACTAAGGTTTTCATAGTTTTATTAATTCCACAGGTACCATTTAACTGATACAGGGATATGACCTAATATTACCTATAGGAAACATACCATTAACTAGGCCTGGACAAATCTAATCCAGAATTAGGAGGCAGCCTAAAAAACCTAGGAAACTCCATTACACAACCTGACTAAAGCAATGACTAAAACTAGCATATACACATAGATTTCTCTTGTTCATGTCGTGGACTGGACAAGGGGAGCCTAATTGATTCCACCACCCACCCACTCATGGTTGAAGGAATCTCCTGTGATTGCCTGTATTCAGACAGCTGCCACCTGCGGCTGTCTAAACATTCAAACAGTAATGGCGTTTGATACGGTCACGCCGCGACCAACAATTTTCCACCAAGCTCTATTCAGTTTTTGGAGCCGGGGAATGCTGATAGGATTCAAAATTCTGTCTTATCAGCTGGCCAGCTGCTTAGGAGACACCCATGTGTACACATTTCCGCACACACAGTATGTGTCAAGCCACACCCAGAAATTTGTAGCGAACAATGGAAAACACAGAAATGTGGCAAAAGGAACTTAAGCGAACAATCCAGCCGGTATTCAACAGTGAAAGATCAAAGGCCTGCCTAATATGCCCCCCAAAGTTCTATAATTTTGGTAGGCAGCTTGGAACCTGTTTGCTAGTGTTGTTAATATATTACTTTTATTATCAATTGAATTTCAGATATGAATGATAACTTATTACAAATGCATTAAAAACATGCCTTGCTTAATCTCATCTGCAGGTTCTTAAATGAAGTAAGATAATTCACTTAAGCATACTTGCTTAGCTGTATTTCAGCAAGTTAGTGGGTTGGAGTTATGATTCTTTTTTTTTTAATTCGTTATATAAAAAACACTTTTTTTTTCCCCTTTTCTGTCTCCTTTTATTTTTTTACTTTACCTAAATAATAGAATTATGTGCCTTTTAAACAGAAGTAAGAGTAATTACGTTTTTTTTGCGCTGTGTGTTTGGCAAGATGTGCAGAAGTTAAGTAATTGAGGTTTGAATGACTAATGGAAGATGCTGCTCTCTCTTCCAGTTTCTGGTTGATTAAATAGATTTTGTAAGGCAGCTATGTATTATGATGTTTGCTTACTTGGGTGTAAATGTGTGTGTAAAAAGCGGCAGTGAAAATTTTTCTTAATGGTCACGTAACATTTGGCCTCAAGCAAGTGGTCAAGTAGAGTGTACTGTACATAGGTTGCCTTTTATCTGGTTATTTCATTGGGATGCTAGCTGATGTGATTTTACTGATGACCTTGTGTGCACAAGGGTGCGGTTCCACCGTCGGCATCAATCCCTACTTGTTCCAGATTTATAGATATAGTAGGCTAAAAAGCTACTCTTGCCCTACATACCAAAGTCAAATAAGTTGACACATTAAGGGCACCGATTTAATTCTTCTGTACGTTGTTACATTTTAGACTTCTGGCTTGCTACACCCAAGTGCTAACTGCATTTATGTGAAGATAATTGTTTAGTGATCCACGACTACTGTATTATAAAAGGAGGTTAATGTGAGTTATTGGGTGTGTAAAGGCTAGATACTATCAGTAAAGCTCAGTTTGAGGCTGAAGATTCCCACGAATCATCCATATTCGAAGGTGTTAATGCAGTTAGTAACGAGTAATGCCTTTTCTAGAAGGTGGAGTAGGTGTCTCGAATATAATTTTTTTTAAAAAAACCTTAAAACAATTGTGCGCAGAAACGGTCTTTATGGGAGAAGAGAGATGCTATGTCTATGACTTGCCTACCTTTTCACAATCTTTTATTGAACATGTGCTTTTGTGCTGATGTGACCGAACTCCAGTGTACATGTGCAGGAGTTGCATTATCAAGATGACTGAACACATGAAGGAGCTTGCTTACATCTTTGGAGCAGAGGTGAAGTATTTTGAGACTTTAGTTCTGCTTTAGGAATTCCAGGAATGACAGATCTGTAATTTGGGGAGATGGGTTGTTATACTTCCATGCCCCAATCCTTTGACTTTGATTCTTAAAGCTGCAGTGCTGCCACACTTGGCTTCCTGTACTCCATTTTATAGCTGGCTAAGATAAGTCATCCACCCTTAAGTCCACAGGGATCTTCTTGTCAACCAGTAGTCATTTATAGCCAAATCTTAGTTTAATCTGTCTCCTGGTTTACTTAAAGGAGACCTATGAGGTGAGCGAGTTTCGCTCATCCTCATAGTTCGAGCCGATGTGTGACAATGAAACTGTCACGCGTCGGCTCAATAGATTGGGAAGTGAGCGAACACATACTGTCGCTTGCTCACTTCTCGATCATCTCCCTGCAGAGAGCGGTGACTGTCAAGTCACTGCTCCCTGCAGGGATTCCCCCCCTCCCCTGCTCCGATCCTCCAGCACTGACTGGCGGGAACGGGAGGGGGCGGGTACAGCTGGATCTGCCTCTGGATAGGCAGAGTCAGCTGTCACACACGCAGCTGGGTGGATCTCAACAGCATTGTCGGGATCCGTCCCCGGCTGCGGCGGTCTCAGTATACCGCAAGCTGTAGCTCGCGATATACTGAGCTTTGAGTCACGGTAGGAGGTTAGTATATGTCCTCCTGTGACCCTTAAGAGAACTATGGAGAGAAACACTTACCCCATAGTTCTCTTTTTACTGCAAGGCTTAAACTTTATTCTGGCCAGAATTCTTTAAATTGTATTTTCACCTGTGCAGCCAAATTTGCCCCTCCCCTACCCCCCCATTATGTTTTGTGTTTCCATTTACACAGCATAACTAATTAAAAATAAGACCGTATTTAATGGCTGCATTTTTCTGCAACTCGCCACAACCCACCTCATGTCATCACTGCAGTGTGAACAGGGCACGTGGCTTGAGGGTGACCTGGATTGTTCAAAGGGTAGACATAGTTGCAAATATATGTTTTACTTTTTTGCTCTATTTTCCTCAGTCATGTTGAATGTGAGTCATATTTTTTTTACCTGCTCTCTTAGGGCTTGTTCACACCAAGCGCGTTCCAGGAGCAGAGCAGTTAGACAGGATCAAAACTGCGTCCAATGTATTCCAATGGTATTTTGGGCTCTAGTTCACACTGCAGCCTTCAGTTCCAGAGCATGTAAAAAAAAAACTTGCGCAAGCCGTATTTTTCCTGCTCTGAAACGCATGCAAATGCATAAAAAATGCATGCAAACGCACTGAAAGCCCATTTTAAACTAAAAATAAATCTAAGAATTTTAAAACCAAAAACGGCCTGGAACGCAGCAAAAACACGGTATATAACGCACTGATCTGGTCTGCATTTGGTGTGAACAAGCCCTTAGATCTTGTGCCGCCCCAATAGGGGCATAGAATATGAGATGCATAGCCTCAGTTAATATTAGCATTGTTATATAGGTTAGAATTTATATAGTGTGATTTGCCTAACTATTTTCTCATAGCTAAATTCATGTGTTATCCTATGCTGCCATCTAGTGGCCTTTTGTTGTAATATACATGTTTTTCTGTAATTATTCCTCATGTGACGACGTATTTCCCCCTAGTGTACGCCCCTTCCTTCTTCCTGTGTGCAGTACTTCCTGTGTCATGGCCACAGTGAACAGCCACATGTAACAAGGACACATATGTAATCTGCACAGTACGTAGGAAAGGCATCATCTTTTGACCGCACAATACTATAACTGTTCATCTGCTGTTCCTATCATCTGCTGTAACCTGATGTTAAAGAATAAACACCTCTTTTGAATGAATCGGTATTGACGAGTTCAGCTATCTGACGAGGATTGTCCGCAGTGAGTATATCTGCTTATACAGGCCAGGCATAGAGCAAGGGATATATTTCGCTATCACAACGATCGGAGTCAGAATAGATCTAATTTGACAACTGTAACGATTTGTAGATTAGCCACTACAAGTATGATTTGGCTACCAATGATGGCTTTGGCTGTTAACTGCGGAGATAAGATATCTGCCACAGATAGTGTACAGATCTGTTGGCCAACTCATAAAATTGCAATGTGAGAATGAGCAGTAATACTATGTAGCAGAAAGCAGAGGCTGCATATGTAAGAAGCTAGCATGGTTGCCCCATGTACATATGTTTGCCAACGATACATGGAAACAGTTTTTTTGTTTTGTTTTTGTGGTTTGTTTGTTTTTTACTGATCTTGCTAGCCACCCACGGAGTGAATGGTTTGCATTTTATTACCTATATAGCACATCTATTGTGTTGTACTACAAAGTAGGAGCCAGACCCTGTGCATGTAATTTGACTGCCTCCAAGTCCATATGGAGTTGCAAACTATGCGTAGCTTTTTTAATGAATATACGTTGATAAAAAGGTTTTACAGCACGCTGAGCTTTTTACATCTATATAAAAATTGTGAAAAAAATACATTGGCTTTTAGCATGATTTTGATGTACAAATGTTTGGTGGTGATGGCGACATCTGCAATAAACTTTTTTAAAGTCAACCCCATAACAAGGACTAGAGGCCACCACCGAAAAATGGTGGAGAAAAGATTGAACCACAAGGGGCGTAGGGGCTTTTTTTTTTTTCTTTTTCAGTGAGATCGGTTAAAGTCTGGAACTCACTGCCACAAGCAGTGGTATCAGCAGAGAGCATTGAATCATTCAAAAAGCAATTGTATACTTTCCTCAGAGACCACAACATACAGGGATACAGGTACTCTTAAAAACTAGACCACACAGGGACTCGTACATACACATGTACAATCACATACACACATGCAATAGGTTGAACTTGATGGACCTGTGTCTTTATTCAACCTTAAATACTATGTAACGATGTAGGTAATGACTTTTACATTTTTAAATACGTCTCCATATTTTTGTTACTGCTGTTTCCATAAATATTGCAGTAGGGGGAGTGAGACTTTGGATTGAGGAAGAAGCAGGCTGTCACAGGCACACCGAAAGGAACGTCTTTTATTGACACATATTGTCACAATGAAAGTGACGTTTCGGGGCCATGCAGGGTCCCCTTCATCAGGCCTAGTATGACCTAGTTCAGCACCCACCTTTTGAAAGGTTTCCGTTGTGGTGGGATACCTATTGGACTTTGTAGGTTGAGGTGTACAAAATGTAGAACTTTTCAGTGTCTTTTGGTAACACTTAGCACTTTGGTTTTGTGCCAGCGCCCAGATATATCATAGATCAGGGCTCAAAATTTCCACTCGCTCCCTCGCAATTTGCGAGTGAAAATTGCGTGGGGGCGAGTGGAAATGAAGCCTCCTCGGGGCGGCTTCTCTCCTGTTCACCGACCTGATGACAGCGCTCCCTCGTCCGTCCGTCTAAGCAGGGGGGCGCAGGAGGGAGCGCTGCCTGCTGTCAGGATGGCTGAGCGGTGAGGGGGAGAGAAGCCGCGCCCGCAGCTGTCAGGATGGCTGAGCGGGTTGGAGATCGGAGCCGCTGTCATCCTGTCAGTTTCAGGATGACCGGCTCTGTGCGTGGCAGAGCGGGGGATCGGTAAATATCAGTGATATTTACCGATCCTCCATGTGAGAAGGACAAACACTGGAGCGATCGTCTGATCACTCCAGTGTTTGTAAATAGCTGGGGACACATAGTATTATGTGTCCCCAGTTATGAATGAACAGGCATCACAGCCTGTTCATTCATGAATTTCTCAATGGGGAGAAACACTCAGTGCAGAGGCTCCTCCCCATTCAGAAACAGCTGAAAAATAGTAAATATTTTACTATCAGTGTCTGAATGGGGAGGAGCCTCTGTGCTGAGAGCTTCCCATTCACTGAGTGCTGAGGCTGCTGAAAAAGAAATTGAGGATTTGGTGTCCTCAATTTCTTTTCTATTTTAAAAGGCAATATTTCCCGAAAGCGCCCCCACAGTAAAAAAATAAATAAATCATAAAATAAAAAATTATAATAAAAAAATTTTAAAATGTTAAAAATTATTTTAAAAAAGTGAAAACTGCTCCCCCCCACATGCATATTATTAGACATGTGCGAAGACTAAAAATTAATTTCAGATGAAATGTGTATGTGTAATGCCCTGTGCGTTGTGCTGTGGCTGTATGTGTAATGCCCTGTGCGTTGTGCTGTGGCTGTATGTGTGTTGTGCTGTGTGCGCGTTGTGCCCTGTGTGTGTTTTGTTTGTGTTATGCAGGGCAACTGGTGGCGAGTAACTTTGAAGGCCTGGCTAGTAGCTCAGGACCTGAAATTTTGAGCCCTGTCATAGATATTTAACAAAAGGCTGTGGTCTGTATTTGGGCATCGGGAAGTTTTGCCACAATGCACAATATAATAAAGTATTATAATAGGCATGATGAAAACCGTTGGTATTGATTTTTCTTCTGTTTTAAAGCTTCTGCCATTTCTAGCTGACTTCCCCTTTCTATTGGCAATTCTCATCTGTCTCTCTTGGTGCCTGCGTATTGAAATACTTGCAAGCAACTCTCTTGTGTATACAAATTACCTATTAAATAGATTTTTATTCATTTTACTGTTAGCATGACTTCCATGGTTATGGAATATTGCTTTATTTTAACTCTTTGGGAGGATATAGTAATACTACTCCACTTATCAATTTTATTCCAGTTGTTTGGGGTACTTAGCGAACCTGTCAGGTTGCAAAACAAATCAAAGGACCAGTTTCCTGCAATGCGGGTGATATCCACACACTGGCTTCTCCAGTGATCTGTGTGTCTTGCATCCTCTATCATCCTCTAAGGCCTGGTTCACACCTGAACGTTTTGTAGCGCGTTCAACGCTCGACGAACGCTCTACAAAACGCTCAAACATCTAAATCCCATTGTATTCAATGGGTCTGGTTCACACCTTGCCGTATTTCCGCCCGCCCGAACGCGATACAGAACGGCCTACACCCAAAAAAGTACAAGTACTTCTTTGGGGCGTTTTGGTCTTGCGTTTCCATTGGGATACAGCCAAGAAGCCCTCGGAAACGGGCGTTTGTCGCACGTTTTTTTTACCACGAATCGCGGTAAAAACGCGTGACGCACGCGCATATTCAATACGCCTAGGTGTGAACCCAGCCTTACTCTTCCCCCTGACTCCCTATGTATTACAGGACTCAGCAGGCAGAATAAGCACAGGCATCCAAAGCTTACAGAAGTGTTGAATGCCTAAGAAGGAGGGTAGGAAGGGAGGCAATGGGCCACCAAAGTATTTAGTATGAGAGCTGTCTCTTCTATTACAGGTGACTGGTCTTTTAACTCATTTTCGGATTTACGGGGTCCCTTTCAGCTGATAGTGGTTAGGTTAGGCTTAGGGAGTGAGTTGCATTCAAGCTCAAATGGACAGGTGTTTTCTGAAGGTTTTTCGAAAACAATACAGACTAATGATTTCAGGACAGTGGTTGAGAGCCAGAGCTAGGTCCCAGCTGCAACCACTACGACCCTTACACCACAGCTTGTTTCCTGTGCTACTACAGGTTGCTGTGCCTTTATTCAGACCTGCCCACATTCCCTGCACTCTGGTACCCCCATCTTAGTAAGTACTTGGCCCCACAAGGTTATTGCCTTTTTAGTATTCTCAGGAATTTTGTATCCTCCTGATAATGATTCTCAGTATTCCCTCTCCCCAAAGGGACTTTCTGAGTTAGTCAATTGAAACCAGTTTCCACTGCTCCCTCCTCTAGTGGTGTCCTCCGCATTCTCTGTGTTCTTCAAAGGCCTCAACTCCTGCAAATTTCCGCTGGTGGGAGCTTTTAAAGGTGTCCAGTGTTGATAACGATTGGTTAATGACCAGCAAGGTTGACCAGCTTAGATCCTCGCTAGAAGCATTGTGCACCCTCTAGGTTAGTGGAGGGATGTCGTCCCCCCTTGTCCCATCAGAAAACACCCAGGATTTGAGAATACTACTAGGCATCCTTTGAATGGCCAATATAATCAGCTGAGTGACTCTTTAGTTTTAACAGCGCAGGGAAGTCATTCAACATAGTGGCTTTATCAAAACCTGGAAGATGCTGTAATACACTGTAGTAGCCGCAGCTACCACAATGTATTACAGGATCCCCGTGGTCCTGCCAGGAAGTGTGTGTGTTCATACTGGGGAATTTCACAATTCTACTGCTTATTACTGATTTCTATCACCATTAAACAATTTGTCCATTACGACCATATCCCCTCTTAATTGCCTCTTGTCCAGAGTGAATAAGTGTAATTTGTGTTATCTTTCCTTATAGCTTAGGTCCTCCAGCCCCTTTTATTATTTCCATTGCCCTTCTCTGGACTCTCCTCTGCTCAAGGACACCCTTTCTGTGCATTGTTAGAAGTATTAAACAGGTTAAACAGCACTGGCCCAAAGTCAGATCCCTGGGACAGGCCACTCACAACGGTAGACAATTTAGAAAATTAGCCATTTGTCAATACCTTCCGGGCATGCTTCCATAGCCAGTTCTCTAAATACAGACTATTTCATCAGTGGCTGTAGACGATAGTTTGTATATCAAGCAATCATTTTTATTTACATTGTGCCAAGCTGGACCAATGTAAATGATTATTAAAGCTGGAGCTCTGCTTTAAATCTGCACATGCCAGTCAGTCATATCACTAAACATTTTGGGACTGCAGTTACCACTTTAGCTACTGGTAAGAAAGTGTTAAATTACTTTCTTACCAGCAGCTCAGTTGGTCATTGAGCCAAAAAATTGTAGAAGGGAACAAGCATAATTTTATTGCATCCTAAACACTTTTCCTACCTTTTCCCACAGTCTTGAGTGCTTGCTGGAATTGGAGAGGGTACACTCACGCTGGCTGTGGTCTTTGCTGCACATGCACCCGTTGTAACTAATGTGGAATGAAGCCACTGTTTGGGGTTGAAGGAGTTGCTGTGTACACTGACTGGGTACCGGTCCCTGCAAGGAAGAAGCACTGCCAGCAAAGACATCAGAGCGGCTGGCTTGGACAGTGTTGAACACAGCCAGAGGAGTGGCAGGAATTCCCCAAAAGCTTAGCAGTGCAGAAGGGAGTCTGCAGTTGTAGTGAGTGCCAGGTTTACCTAACAATAGCCCTGGCATTTTGGCACTGGCCTCTCCACTGGCAATAGCTCGGTCGCCAGAGAGGTTATTTTCAGTCACCCTAGTAATTGAGAATAGTCGAGCCCTACTTTAACGGGATTTGACGTGCTGAAATTTGCCCCCAAAGAGAATTTTTGTAATCCACTAAAGCATTTGTACAATATACACTTTTGTACAGTTGTACTAGTTTAGAGAAAATATTCTTCTGCATGTGAAATACAAAACTTAAAATGTATGTTCTAAATAAATTAACTCTTGCCTTGATAGGTCTTTCTTTTTCATTTCTATTTTTCATGTCATTTTCTGCATTTCCTCAGGGAAGGAATGGGCTTAAAAAGGTATTTAAAAAAATAAAACTGCAAGAAATTTCTGTAATTTGACTTGTATCTCTGTCGGTGTATGCAATTTTCTAGGAAACCTGTGAGTTAAACATTCAATTATATTTGTTTTGTAACCATATAGTGTACAAAATGTCCCCAAGCTGCCGCATGACATGCGATGTGAAATTTTCTATTTTTGACAGTTTTTGGAAATCCAGCAGCTGCAATTTTAAGTAGAAATTTAAATGGGTAATAACCTACAATTACAACATGGCTTGTATAGGTAATATACTGTATGTAGCTTTTTATTTCAGGTATTTACAATAATATAAATGTAGCAGCCTTCTTCTAGGTCAGCCTCATTTTCACATGAACCAGTACCATTTCAGAGATATGCTTCTTTATATTTTCATATGTCCCCTGCCCCAGCGCTGTACAATCCTATTCAGATGAGCTGCCATTCCCAGCGGCTGAGCATTGGGAGATCGGTCGCCGCACTGCCCCTAGAAAGTCTCGAAATTGAGGTGGAGTCCCTTTTCACAGAACCCCACCTCTTCCCTCCCAGCTCTGTCTCTTGCTGATCTGTGTCCTGCAACTCTTATTTGCCTAGGACAGGGGTAGTCAACCGTGGCACTCCAGCTGAGATGAAATTACAAATCCCATCATGCCTTTGGCATTTATGCATGTGGTTGTCAGTCTTGCAATCCCTCATGGGACTTGGTTCCACAACAGCTGGAGTGCCACGGTTGCCTACCCCCTCGACCTTGGAGCCTAGGAAACTGACAGGGCGGTAGGCAAATAAACCATCAGCTTTGCAGGAACTGATTTAAATAAAAAACTGCTCGGCGGCCTTTTTTTTCTTTTTTTTTCTCGCTAGTTTAAACTCTACTGAACACTGTCCTGTTTCTGGCACCTCCTAATTGCCTCAAGTGCAGGACACTGACAGGGAGGTGTATATTATCAGTTGTACAGGTTTTATGTAAAGAAAAAAGAGCTGATCAGCCTCTCTGTTAGCTCTTCAGTACAGTGTTCTCTAGCTCCTAAATGCCAAGGAGCCCTAATAATGTATGAGCTAGTCAGGCTTTCCCAGAGCTTTTTCTCTACCCAATCTTCTTGTCCCTCATGTCAATCTACGTACTTGTCATGGTACAAAATGTAATCTTAACCAAAACTGACTTTAACAGTGCTTATTTGCAAGTGAAATACATGGCAAAGGGCAGCACTGGATGGCAGTATGGGGTACAGATAGTGGACCGAAAATGTTGTGTTACTTTTTTTTTTTTTTAAACAACTTTATTTTATTTATTGCTATCACACAGGAGCTAACAAGTCCCTACGTGATGGCATTTGGAGGAGACAGGTTCTCTTTATTGCACCGGTCACCTACAATACAGGAGTTCTAGCACAGTACTGTGCTGGAACTACTGTAACAGCTGAGATGGCAAGGCTGCGAATGCAGCTCTCCTGCTGTTTACATGGAGTGGAGAACGGTCGTGCTCTGCTCCCCACTTACCAACCTGATCTAATTTGCTGTGGTCCAGTGTCCCCCAAAGACCACAGCGGGGAGGGAGCTGGCGGGCGGTGACACAGTGGGAGGTGACCAAGACGGCTGCCGGGGAGAGCGGCGGTTTGGGACAAATCAGGCTGCTTACAAGTGAACTTGAGTGGCTGTACAGCCGCTCGAGATCATTTGTACAAAACGGCTCCCCCTCTACATTTAGCCCTGCTGCTTGCCCGAAGCAGGGCTAAATGTAGGGAAAAAAAACTACACCCGGAACTGCTTGTCCATGTGGGCGATATCAATTTCACATCCCTGTGGAGGAATCTGTTCTAATTTTTCATTCAGCCCATGGGTTGAATGAAAAATAGAACAGTGAAAGGACAGATATTTACTCTCTAGAGCCAGCCCAACAGGCTGAGGTATCGTGGGATTTGCAATTTTGCAAGGTGCATATGTACATCAACCAGAAGTGATGTATAAAGCCCTGCATATCCTACAAAACTTGTGGCATGCAAGACAGTTGACAAATATGTATTTTGCGGCTTTCCTACACTTTGCATATTTCAGTAAGTGAACTTTGTTATCTTATGCAGTTGTTTTGTTTTTTCTCTTGACAGGCAATTGAAGAATTTCTGGCTGAGTTAAAGAACCGGGAACAACCACAAGTGGTTACCGTGCCGCCAGACACTGCTGTGAAATTTTTAATGGCTCGGAAGTTTGATGTTTCTAGAGCAATTGATTTGTTTCAAGCTTACAGAGTGAGTATACATTTGTCCCACATTCCTGGGCTAAATAAACTGATTCCCAAACTTCAGTGCTAACATACCTTTATTTTCTGCGCATCTATTATATTTGTGTCAACAGCCAGTACTTTTGGCTTTCAAAATGCTATTCAGTAGGGGTTGGTATGTATTTTTAAACGGAATCTGACCTATCCTAAAAAGGCACCTTATAGTGCTTGCAGGTATGTGTTAAGGTCACCGTACACTGCCCAATCTGTCTAATCTCCTTTTGGATTTATCATAGTGTATGTAGTACAAAGGCCTTTCTGATTGGATACAAATTGAAAGTATTGTTTAGGTCTGTCCTTATATTACATAGTTTTGGTTAATCTGATGGTAAACGTACTGAAATTGTACTGTCTGGTAGTGTATGGCCAGCTTTAGACCAATGTCACATTTGATAGTTTAATAACTGGCTTATTGTCAGGAAGAGGTGGAGCTTAATCTAGCCTTGGGTGGAAGTTGGTCTTCCTGTGCAGCCTGGATCTAGGAAGACTCTAAAGGGATTAAAGGTGCCCGCAAGTACCCATGGTTTAGGTTATGTCGGGCTCTCTTTAATATAGTACTTATGGTCACCCGTTGACTTTCTACTAAGTTCCAGTCTGATGCAGCTGATAAGGGCAGTTGTATCCATAGCTATTGAGCATTGCTGCTATTGTACCTGTTGCCAGTCTAGCAATGTAGATGGACAAATGCTTAAAACTCTGAACAGAAGGCAATGAATCTTATTAAACAAGAAGTCTTCAAGAAGAGCTAGTTTTTCCTATTTATTGTCTTAAGTACAGATCATGTAACTTGAAGGCTAAATCAAAAAGTTTAAGACGATGCAGAAATCTTCTTTCAGATAATTATACGTAAAGGCTACGTTAACTGCTGTTTGTCATGCTTTGCAGTCGCAGTGTGGTGCTTAACCACTTCAAGACCAGGTGTTTAGACCCCCTTCCTGGCCAGGCCATTTTTACCTCATTTTAAAGTGGACCTTTACCCCCTTTCACTAAAAATCACATCAGCATGCAGCTCTGCATGCTGATTTAAAATCATTTTACATTCATTAGTTAAACAAACATGTTTTTGATTCTCTTACAAATAGTTTATCTACTTCCGGGTCCACTTCTGGCACAAATAATGTAATGTGGCAAAGCATTGCGTCCTGGGAAGGTTACATCAGGAGAGCATTGCTGGGAAATCTCCTCTGTAATCTCATGCAGATTTGTAATTATGTTAGCATTAAACAATGTTTAAATCCTTCTGGTTTATAAAAACAAAATCTGTCTTTTATATTACATTCTCCTGATTCCCTGTTCATCTGACACTAGGAAGTTATTTACTGTGAGTCAGTCACTGGCAGGTGATCTAGGCACTTGTCTTCTCTCTGTATAATGTTGGTATCTATTGTGGGTAGTAAAAGAAGCATCCTGTAGCATGCAGATGAGTTAAGATATACAGGGGGTTATCTGATGGCTTACTTGTATTGTATATTTCTGTTACTCTAATATGTTTTAATGGGCTTACATGAAGGGGAGAGCTTAGCAAGAAATCTGTCAGTATATTATTCAATTAGGCAGCAGTTTGCCAGTCTCTGAATTATGGTGTCACCCACTCTTCAGGATATAACTATTGCTTAACTATTCAGTGTGGCACGTGTGTGAATCACAAAGGGTTACAAATTTTGTTCGTGTTTAGTAAGGGGAACACAGGAGTTCAGAGTTTTTGGGTTAATTTAGAATGTTGGGTTGGTGAGATTGGGAGAGCCCCGGGAAACTGTTCAACCCTTCCCTAATAGCTTCAAGCCTGTACCCGTTTGGGCAGGCCTTTGTTAAAAAGTGGGCTGCCCCTGCTGTGTATTCAGGCAGTATCCCATCTTAAGAAAGACAGTCAGTCTTTAAGACCCCTAATGTCACCTAGGGACCCCCAGAAAAGCTGATGAAGCAAACACCTGCTTGACCAGCTTCTCTCCGGTTTCTGTACCGGAGAGTGACACTGAATGCAGGCAGTGATGTAGTACACATCACTGCCTGCCTTCCGAAGAGGAGGAGGAGATCAAAGGGAGCTTGTGTTCTGAGCTCTGTTTGTTATCCGGCCGCAGAGCTGCTGTGCTGGTCCCGGGCTAACACCGGGCACAGCGGAGCTCGGGATCGCCGGCGGAGGGGGGGCGCACGCATATTACAAGAGATCGTGCGTCTCTACAGACGCGCGAACGCTTGTATGTAAACAGCCATCGCCGGCTGTTTACTTTGCAGGCTGATTTCCCGCTCGTGCGTGCCGCCTAGCGGCGGGCACGAGCGGGGCGGAATGGGACATTTAAAAATGCCCACCCGCATTCAAAAAATGTTTTTATATTATGTGTAACTTTCCATATTTTTTTTAAACTTCTTTTTCCCCCTATTTTTTCCCCCTATTTTTTCCCCTATTTTTCCCCCCACTAAACTGTATTGCTATTACATATGGTTTTTTTTTCGTAGCCGCCTATGTGATAGCAAAGAGGATGTGACAGGTCCTCTTTATGGAGACATCAGGGATCTCCAAGACCCCTAATGTCACCTAGGACCACCCCAAAGAAGCTGATGAAGCAGAGATCTGCGTCATCACCTTCTCTCCAGCGTCTGAAGCTGGAGAGTGACACAAGAATGCGCAAGTGATGTAATATAAATCACTTGTGCATTCTGACAGCTGAGAGGAAACCGGAGGAAAATCGTGTACCGTTCTCCCTCTGATCCCCTGTCAGAGAGCCACTATGCTGCTCCTGGGCTCACCCCGGGCACAGCGGAGCCTGGGACCAGCGGGAGGAGGTGCCTCGGAGGGACACACAGACACCTGACTGCAAGAATACCCAACTGCACCAGCTGCAGAAGCCTAGGGCCTAAACCTGGGAGGTTCAGCCTGGACTCCTGAAACCCTGGACTTGTAAGTTCCCCAAAACTCTTAGATAACTTTTCTTCAGCTTGGATGGGTGTCTCCGCTTTCCAAAGTGTGTGGGGTGTTGACAATGTTAGACTTGCATATTTCCATTCTTCCAGTGGCCGGTTTGTGGCCCTGACAGTCAGCTTATCCTCGACAACTCCAGTGTTCACCAAGCTGATGGCACTTGTACCACCCTTGCTGCTTTTCCAGGGCATCCCTATTGTGGGATATCTGAGTGACCTTCTGCTCGACAATATAGCTCGAACAGTCCAGACTTTTCAAAGGTTTAGTTTGGTCCTGAACTTTCAGAAATAAATACTGGAGGCAAATAATTACCTGGGTCTAGTCCTAGACACGATCATGCCAGAGTTTTTCTTCCCTGTGAGAAACTTGCAACTCTTCACTCCCAGACTTGGACTTTTCAGTCCAGGAGCTACCAAACTCTTTGCTTCTGGACAGGTCTGATTTACTTGACACTGAAGACCAGATTGTGGCTCTGGAATCCTGCTCTTCATCAAGTCATTCCCTCCATTCTTTTGGGAGAACCCCATGACAGAGGCCAGCCTGTCTGGCTGGGGAGGAGTCCTGGACACCCTGTCGATGCAGGGGACTTGGCTGTCAGAGAAATCTTTTCTCCCAACCGATCAATAGTCTGCAAATTCTAATGATTTGGTTGTCTCTGCAATGCTGGACACGACAACCGGTAGGTCATCTGATCAGCATTCAATCTGACAACGCCACGGCAGTAGTGTACATCAACCATCAGTGAGGAACAAGCATTACCGTCGCTGCAAGAAAAGAAAGGATTCTGTACTAGGCATAGCTTCTTATTCTAGCCTTGTCCACATTTACATCCTAGGTGTGGACAACCGGCAGACAGACTACCTCAGCTGGCAGCGCTTGGTCCCATAAGAATGGTCTGTACACCTGGAGCTGTTCCACGACCTGTGTCACAGGTGTTGGACGCTGGATGTGGACCTGGACCTGGACCTTCTGGCCCCCATGTTCAACAACAAACTAGACGGGAAACAGGTGATGAGAGTGGTGGTGAGACCCAGAACTCGGGTAGTTATGGCTTTTCACCTCAACCAGAACATTCTGCTTTTGCAAGGCCACCACCTGGTTTTCTGTTTGCCAAGCCTTACCAGGTGAATATTCAGGCCTTTTAGTTGGCTCTCTGAGCTGCAAGCAGTCCCTTATTCTGTTGCTTTGTTAGCCTTTTTGTCTTTTGTTGCCATTACGCACCCCTCAGTTGGACTGCTCTTGGATGTCCCAACATTCTCTAAATTCCTGTGTTCCTTAATGAATGCTAAAGAAAGTGGGATTTTTGATTTTGCTGAAAATCCGTTTCTTGTAGCTCATTGAGGGACACAGGTCCCGTCACACTCTCTATGTTTTTGGCACTGCTTTTCTACAAAACTGAGACATGCTAGAAGTTGGAGGGGTTATTCAGGGCTGGCCACAATTTTTGTTTCTCTGTGTCCAAATCCTCATGTAAGCAGCAGTATAACCCAACAATCTCTGAAATCCGGATTCCCTCAATGAACTACAGGAAATTGATTTTATGGTAAGTACAAAAATCCCATCATTTTAGCAGGCACTGCAGTTTGTCATTACATTTAAAATTTCCCATTTGAACAAGAAATATTACTAATATGAACTTCCTGACTACTTTTCTCTGTAACAGAACACAAGACTGAAAGAAGGGATCTACAATATTAACCCAGATGAAGAACCTTTACGCTCTGAGTTATTGAGTGGTAAATTTACAGTTTTGGTACGTATTTTTTTTGCAAACATTTTCACATTTTGTCCACAAAAAATACTATTCAAAAAATTGACCAGATGGACTTTTTTTTCTTTTTCCCCCTCAAATTGGTTTCCTGATATACCCAGTCTTGTGCTTCCTAAATCTTCTTGTGCAGAAATAGTTAAAAACAGAGGGTGGCAGAGTTATGCTCTAATGCACAGATGGACCTGTCCACATCTGCAATTGTATACCTAGATACTGTTATCTAGAGGTGTTTGTTCTGCAACTTGAGGTGTTGGCATACCTACATTCTGCAGGCATCCGTAATTAGAAAAATGACAACCAGACAGCTGCAGAATGGGGTGTAGGTGGGCAGAAGTGTGCCATTATCACAAGATCTCTGTATCTTGGGATTGTAGGTAAGGGGAGTGCATATTAATAAAGTACATGTTCACCTTTTACAAAAATTTCCTCTACCCCACTGAATACACACAGGCTGCTCTCACTTTCTGCCTGTAGCCTGTCCAGTGAAAAATTAAGTTCCAGGTTACCTGGACATGGTCAGCCATTAAAATGGGTGGCAAAATGGGTACCTCAGGAACAACGTCTTATTTAAGTATATGGGAAGTTGGTGTGCCAATATTTTTACTAGCCCGTGTGCAGACAGAACAGGAGGTAAGTATGCACCTAAAGGGGGTGGGGTGCTGTGTCTATCGAGTGAGCTAAGGGAATTGTTTTAAAAGGTGGACATGTACATTAAGCTCCCTTCACCCAGATCGAAGAATACAAGCTTTCCAGGCTTGCTGCTTTAGATCTACCAGTATCCCCAAGATCGGTCTTTCAATACATTTTCCTAAGAAAAGGAAATTATACATAATTAATTTTTGTGTGTTGTCTTTAATTAATTTAACAACATAGTCAAATTTTTGGATTCAGTAGAATCTGTGAAATGGATAGCCCATATGTGAATTGTATTTTGTAATTTGTGACTTTGTTTCAGGCCATAAGAATGTTCACAATGTGCTTGTATGGACAGTGTTCCCATTTACTCCCAATGTAAAAGCCATATTTGTGCTTCTCAATTACAGCCCGGAAGAGATGCAAATGGGGCAGCGTTAGCCCTGTTTACTGCTCGGCTTCATCGGCCGGACGTGACCACGCACAAGGCTGTTCTACAGGCTATTATCTATCAGCTAGATAAAGCAATTGAGAGGTAATTTATTGATGAGCAAAATTAGCCTCTTCCTTCCCATCAGAAAAATCTGATCTGGATGGGAGATATTTTAAACACAGATGGGCGCATTTCTTTAATCTGTGTTGAATGGCTTTTATCAAATGTCCTTTTGAAGTGTATATTTCTAATGTTGTTTTTATGTTTGGGACATTATTGGGTTTTCACTGAACTATAGCTGTGGGATAATTTCTGGACATTTTTTTTTCTTCCTGCAGTTATTGATTTTCAAGTCATTGCTGTGATCTCATAATGTACTCTGGAAAAAGCTCATAACAGACTATTGTTGCCATAGTAAAGTGGAAATATATATTGTAATAGAATGTGGAAGAAATGCTGTAAAAAAGCGAACGGTTTCTAATTTTAGAAATTCCAGTTTATTTTCTGCCATTTCCATTCTCTATTTCTCTCTGATATTCTTAATTTTTTAAATTAAGAATGCGTTTTTATGTACTCAATAAACATTCCACAAAGCACTGGTTTTCATGTAAAGTGGAGAGAAACTCCAATGCAGTTTGAAGGGAAAAAAAATAAAATAAAAACACTTGCAAAGGTTTAACCTTTCCCAATGCTAACCAAAACAAATACATTTTGGCTATAATAATTTGCTCTATAGGGATATGCTTGTTTTTTTTGTGAAACAAAGAACATATGGTCATAGAAAGGTTTTTGTATTTTTATTGCTGTGTCTGTGTTGAGGAAATAATACTTCACTTACTGACTAAATAAGACAGCCGTAGTTCAAACAGCAATAAAAACCTGACAAAGGTTCCAATTCTTCTCTTTTGTACTTTAAAAAAAAATATTTCATGAATGTCTGTGACCATGTTGATACTGCACACTTGCTGACCACGCAGGAAGTAAGAAAAAAAAAATCTCCACAATTGTTTATAGAAGCAACAAAAAATACTTTAAGGAAACTCTAACCCTTTTCCACTGTTTCCAAAACCGCTCGAAAAAAGGGTCATGTAGGAGCTGCAAGCGATTATTGAGCTCCATTGAAATGGATTGGAGAAGCTACATAGAGCGATAACGCGTGGAAATATGAGCGATATCGCTGCAAAAATCGCTCGATAAATCGCTCAGTGTGAATGGGGCCTTACAGATTTGGGGCACTTCCCCCCCCTTAGCTGCTCATCGCAAAGGTGATCTGCTGTCATGGATTGGAATGTACACATATCTCTCCCCCCCCCCATGTAGACTTTGCAGCCAGTTACTATGCTGTTTTGTATTTTTTATTTATAATCCCCAAATCTATGGATACCAACCATACCGGAACTCTACAACAAATAAAAACACACCAAAAACAGATCATTCTCTTTTGGCTGTAGTGGATGTACTGAAAGTAGGATTAAAATCCCTGCTAGCTTGTAGATCTATAGGTCGCCACCACTATGAGCACAAGCGACCCTGGTCATTTAAATGTCTTAACGGTGCTGAATTGCACTTTCGTTTTAATAGTCATGATTTTGGGTAAATATTAGGCTGTCTCCCAAATTTGCTCTTGAAAGAGTTACCAATGTATCACTGTTTTTATACCTCCCCTACAATACCTCTACAGATGGGCTGGTCATAGTTTTGTAAAGATTTATGCTTGAATAATATCCTTTTGTTGTGATTTCACCTTACAAATGTAATCTTTTTGTTCTATAGGGTGGAGACTCAGCGCAATGGGCTCATATTCATCTACGATATGATTAATTCCACCTATGGAAATTTTGACTATGAACTCTGTGTGAAGATTTTGAACCTTTTGAAGGTTGGTTGTTTCATTTTTGTTTCTAATTTTACGGTAAAAAGGTATGCAAGGAGAGGTGTTTTTATAGAGCTGGTTCTTTACTGCAAGCCTTGTCTAGATGTTCATGTTTAGATGTGATTCTTTAAAAGGAAATTACTGTGGAACTTTTAGAAAGTACAAGTTTTAGGTTATAACTGCCTGGGAGTAGTTTTTAATGTTAGTTTTACACTTTACTTGCTGTTCCTATGAACAAATATATATGTATAAAATACAAATGCGTATAAGTGTAGGTTGAAAGTACTTGAAGTACGACTCATAACAAAACAATGGGAGCTGCAATTGCTTTGCTGCGTCCAGAAACTGTTCATTGCCTGGCAGTCTTTCTTCAGTACTTTTGAGTCACATTTCCGACTGACCAGTTCATCTGCTACAACCAGATTAAAACTAAAATTATTTAGATGTCTAAAATACAACTAAAATTAAAAATACATTTTCATCAAAAGACTAAAACTAAGAATAAAATAACATTTGCTGTCCAAATGAACACTGCACAGACCTGAAATAAGCAATGCGTTGAATGAGCGTCAGAATATTTATCTCTTACCTGTCCCAAGTCCGTGCCTCAGAAAGCCTGACAGCCAGGTAACGAACACTCGCAAAAGGAAAGCTCAAACATTGCAATCTACAAGGCCACTTTATTGTGGTAATGTAGAAGTGCAGTGATGATGTATATGTGTACATTTTCATGATTGCTGGCTTTTTAAATGTTTTTTATGGACTTTTTAGTAGGCCTGGGTCCTACAAATTCAAAGTTCCTCCTGAGGAAATTCAATCAGGAGTTGGATTGTCTCCTACAGGCAGTAGAGCACCCCCTTCCTGTGAGTCATCATAACAAAAGATCACTGCACACGAGCTCTGCCTCTCTAGGTCACTCTGCACTGTTCAGGGGGTGTTGCCACTATGAATATTAACCCCTTAGTGACGGGAGACGTACACTGTAAGTCCCTGCCACTAAGTGCCCAAATGACTGTACGTGATTAGCTATTTGGGGCTCTGTAATTCCGGTAACTGCTGAGAATCAGCGGTTACCATTCATTAAGGCCCCATTCACACACGAATCGGCCGACACATACAGCTCCGTGCTACGTGCAGGGCCGTACCAAACAGCTGCCGGGAAGGAAAGGTGCTGCGTGTGATTAGTACGCAGCCCCCGTCCTTCTCTATGGGGTTACGCGGCTGTACGACCCCCCCCCTACGCTCACCTCAATTGCAGGTCCGTAGGGGTGCGGGTGATCGTATTCATACGCCGCCGGAATGGATCCTGTATGCGTCCAGGCCAGAAAACCCGCACCCCTACGAACCTGCAATTGAGGTGAGTGTAGGGGGGTGTACGGCCGCTAGCCCTTTTTAAAAAATATTTATTGCAAATCAAGAAATGTCTAATCTGTGTTCTGTTTGTATCAATGCCTAAAGGTATTTTTTTTTCTTCATTGAGTTACTGGCACAGCAACTACCCACTGCAGAGGAATATTATAACCTTTCCAGAGTACACAGTCCCAGTAAAGTAGCCCTTCTTTTAACCCATATAACTCCAAAAGGACAAATGACTGGAAAGAAGCAGTGCAGTAAGGGTTTGCTTAGTTTATGATAGGAAGTGTGATAGCTTTAAAATTAACCTGTCGTTTTATCCTTTTGAAGCAAAGTAACATGATTTGTTTATAGTGCACCTCTTTTTGGTACTAATTCTTATCGTCCCCAATCTATTTCCATGCCTTAGTATAAGCTCTTTGTGTAGGAGCATAAACAGGGCAAAGGACCTTCCCCCCAGCCGCATGGCTGTGTTAAGTCTTGCCGCTTAGGTGTTAAACCCAGCACCATGAGAGCTATGTGGAGAGGGTCAAATTTGCATTCCTCCTGTTCCAACCCTTACCCTTACACTAAAGTGCTAGGTATGTCACAGGGCACCAGTGAGTGGGCAAGGTAAATCTCTTCAGTGGAGAGTGCAGGCTGTCAGTTGAACCGGTTACTTTTCTTGAATAATCAAGGTATCGGGTTTTCATCCGTTGGGTGTGGCAGTCACTTACAGGTTTGCAATGCAAAACATGGAATTACTGTGTAAAGTCATTTCTCCTCTTGGAGAGGTTATTTGCATAGAATTATTAAGAAAGCAGAAGAGTAAGGTCCGTGTGTATGTACATGCTTCAGATAATTGCTGAATCATCCACTCTTTCTTTTTCTACCTAGGGTGCTTTTCCTGCACGGTTAAAATGTGTTTTTATTGTATCCTCTCCTCTTTGGTTTCGAGCCCCATTCGCTGTTCTTCGTCTCTTTGTCAGAGAAAAGCTGCGAGAACGGGTACAGTTGTTTTTTTTTTTTTGCTTTGTTTGTGTGCTGTTTAACTTACCTGTTATAAGAGTAAATTTTGTTGTAGATAAATTTAAAAAAATACTTTAGTCTAAGCAAAAAAAGGGTTTTGTAGTTCCAATGTTAAGGCACTTTAGATCTCTAAATAAGAAAAACTAACAATTCTCTGTCTGCAAGTGGCAGATCTGCTAATGTCAAAACTAGCCTGATCTCCTAAACCAGACCACCAGAATAATTTGTTGTCTGTGCCTCATCTGCTTTAAGGGCCCATTCACACCACATCCAGATCATCTCTAGACCAGATTGTTTTCGGACCCAAAATGCATCCTAATGTATCCCTATGCGATTTATGGCCTCTGTTCACACCAGCGCTGTCCGTTCCGTACCAGAAAAATACTGAATGTCTCATTTTGTCTGGTCTGGAACTGCAGGCAGGTTCACGCCATTTTCCGGACCAGATCTGGTCCATAAAATGGTGTAAAGCTGCCCTAAAGCCTGCATCCACCTTCTAATAAAAAAGGGAAAAGCTGCAGCAATATGCACCTCATCTATGAAGCTGTTGGTTTTCTTCCATGTTGAATGATGCCCAATGTGGTAAGGTCATCATAGACATGCCAACCTGTGCTCACAATACTTCTGGACAGCATAGCACTTACACATAGGACACTACCAGGAGTAAAACCACTGGCCAGAGGAGCCATGATGTCAGTACAACCAACCAGGAGACTGCAGGGATAAAGGTGTGTCTAATTGACAAAAAAAAACACAAGTGGTAGGCGGAGCCATGTAAAAAATTTGGAGTTGGGTAGGGCTGCAGCTAACGATTATTTTCATAATCGATTAGTTAGCCAATTATTGAGTTCGATTAATCTGATAAATAAAAAAAGGCTCCAGTGATGGACTACTAGTTTGTATTGAGATTGTAGGCCATCACGGGAGCAAGCTTGGCGCGGTGGAAATAAAAAAAAATAAGAGTGGTGTGCATTATAGTACATTATACAGCGGCGCAGTGCAGAATACCAGCAGCTATAGAGGAATGCAGCAATAGTACATTATACTACAATGTACTATTGCTGGGATTTGTATTTCTCTATAGCTGGTGTTGTTCTGCATTGCGCTGTATGTAATGTATTATTGCTGGGATTTGTAGTCCTCTATAGCTGGTGGTATTCTCCATTGCGCTGTATAATGATTATACTGCGCAATGCAGATTACCACTGACCAGTTATAGAGGACTACAAATCCCAGCAATAATAAATTATACAGCGCAATGGAGAATACCACCAGCTACAGAGGAATAACAAGTCCCAGCAATAATACATTATACAGGGTGTTTAATCTATTATTGGTGAGATTTGGTGTTCCTCTATAGCTGGTGGTGGTCTACAGTGTGCCACTTTTTTTTTTAAAATCAGGAAACATTAAAACGGGTCCCCCTTACCTGTTTCTGTCGCGGCGGCGTGCTCTGCGGGCGTGTGTCTGGCTTGTGTGGTGGGCGTGGCGTCCGCAGAGTAACTCGTACTCCTGTTCACAACGGCACCCTCACACAACTATTCCACCATTGCACACCCATACACCTGTTCCTCGCTGCACCTTCATACACCTGTTCCACCGCTTCACACCCATACAACTGTTCCACACAGCACCCCCACACAACTGTTCCACACAGCACCCCCACACACCTATTCCACTACTGCACCCATACACCTGTTTCACACAGCGCCCTTGTACACCTGTTCCAACACAGCACCCCCAAACACCTATTCCACCACATCACACTCATACACTTGTTCCACACTGCACCTCCATACCCCTTTTCCACCACACCCCTGCACACCTATTCCACCACTGCATCCCCGCACACCTGTTACACACTGCACCCCTATTCCACCACTTTACAGCCATACACCTGGTCCACACTGCACCCCCTTCCACCTATTCCACCACTGCACCCCCATCCACCTATTCCACACTGCACACCTGTTCCACCACAACACCCCCAGACGCCTGGTCCACACTGCACCCCCATACACCTATTCCACCACTGTATCCCTGCACACCGGTTCCACATTGCAGCTCCGTACACCTATTCCACCACTGACTTGCTTTCAGAAGGTGGGCCCTCGATTGTCGGTGTGCCAGCGACGAGTGAGGGAGCTCGCGGCGAGGAGGAGAGCAGCGGCGTGCGCGGCTTCAGCGTCCTGTGCGGTGGGCGTGAACAGGTGGGCACGGCGGCCGCAGCGTGTGACGTGTAGCTCAGGCCGCGCGTAGAGCCCCGAACAGGCAAATCAATCGATAGCCAACGAATCGACGATCGAAAACGTTGACAAGGTTTTCAATCGTCGATTTTAATCAACTAAATCTGTTAACTGTTGCAGCTCTAGAGTTGGGATTCAACGTCAGTGGAAGCCTTGCTTTCTGCTAGCCTTGTCCAGCCATTGAAAACTGTATAAAAGGGGGAAAAGAAGCCTTTCATGAGAGAAATACAGGGGATGTCATAAAAGAAACTGGTCACTTATCAGATTCAGTAAAGGGCCTATTGACACCATAGTGTTGAGCTAAAGGTGCGCTGGTGTATTGCTTTAATAATAATTCTGAATGGCAAGTCAACACGCCTTCAGGCGTGTGTTGCATTGCCATGCTGTGAAATAAAGTACAGGGGCTGCCATGACTGAACGTTATTAAAGACAGGTTTCCTTTAACCCCTTCATGACTGAGCTTGTTTTTAGTTTAAGGGACTATTCACACCATAGCATTGCGCTAAAGATGTGCTGGTACGTTGCTATTTATTCTGAATGGCAGGTGTGCGTTGCTGTGTGTGGGGAAAAAAAAATAATGCATTCACTTTTTGCATATATAGTATGAGCTTGAACAACCTCAGGAAATCTTGGATTGCCTTTCTACATGAAATTTGTGACCATATACTTTTTTGACGCTAGTCCAAGAGAGAGGATTCTAGGTTGCTTTTTTAGACAGTTTTCTCATGCAACAATTTGCATAATTTTTTATGTTCGACTGCAAACAACGCCTTGAAAAGTGCCTTTCATTACACAGCATCTTTCAGGGATGTAATTTTACAGTTAAATACAAACACCTGTGCTCCCGTGCTAGTCTGGTAGATGTTACCAGTTTTTTTGTTTTTGCATATTAACTTTTATCAGTAAAGTGCTTGTAAACATATCATACATAGGGATACAGAACAATAAAGGCAGTGACACACTGTATGCAAAGCAGCGTGGAGCGGTGTCACACGGACCTTCACATGCATGTGTTGTAATTTTCACTCTGGCTCATCGGCTTGCTAGAGCTCGCATATCTGAGAGTGCCGAGATGAAAAATGTAATCTTCAGCCAATCGGCTCACATGTATAAACTCACGCGTCAGGATGTGAAGTCCACGGAGTTGGTACATGCTAGCCAATTGCCTGAAGATGGAGTCTTTCATCTGGCCGCTCTGCTCTCACACACTGCATGTGAACTGTGACAGACCACCTGGTACCCCGACTGGGTGCCTCCGTCACTATGTAGCTTCCTCTCCACTGGAACCCGAATTCCAGGGTGCTCAGCCCAAACCTGCCTAATTATTGGACGGAACCAATATATGAGGACTGAAAATTAAACTCCCAAAATAATAATAGGAAATCAGTGGATCCGATCAGCAGGGATCTCCAGTGACATAATTTACCATATATGGACTTTCCCATTTGCAGTAAATGCTGAAGAGAGAGAGCTCCTTCCCCTCTGTCATCAGCGATCCACGATCATTTTGGTATGTCAGTGTCAGCAGGGAGAGAGAGAGAGGGGGGAAGGAGCTGGCACACGGGGACGTGCAGGTAAGGAGAAAGCTGCTGCGCATGTCCATATATTCGTGGACACGCAGCAGCTCTCAAGAATCAGTCAGTCATCAGTGGGGAGGATCCCGTCAGATACGTCGGGATGTCTTCTCATTGCGGCGCTTAGCCCCGCCCACCACCTTAAATAAGGTTTTACAGCCTTACTGTGCATTTTGGCTAATTAGAGTAAATTACATTATTTACTTATTTAGCCTAAGGAATGCATTAATAAAAAAAATATTAGTATCGGATATTGGAGTCTGGGCGTTGGACTTTTTTAGTGGTGTTCATGACCCCAGTCCCTCTCCGGGGGCATAATAATATCCAAGTCTAGCACCGATGTCTCCATTGTGTTGGCATAAGAGACTAGGTGTGGCAGGACGAGTGGGTGCTAATTAGGAATATATAGATTCTGAGGAAAAGTGACAAGTATTTGCCGTACTGAGAAGGGGATGAGCAGTAGAGGGAGGGGTAGGATGAGGATCAGGGGGAGTTACTTTTTTGTTTAATTAGATATGTTATTCATATTTAATGAGCTTGCTAATCCATGTTTTGTACCTTACAAAATATTTGCTCCTTCCATGACAGGTGCGAACAGTAAAAGCCCATGAGCTGGTAAACCATATACCGAAGGACTCTTTACCAGAACATTTGGGAGGTACATCAAAAATAAGCCATGTGGCATGGATTCAGGCATGTGTTAATTCCAGACAAGGGCAAGAAAATGGAGACTGCATGGACCATCTGTTTGTTATATACTCATCTGAGCAAAACCCTGTGAGTGATAGACTAAACTCTAATTGCACCCAGCAGAATGTGACTGATAACACCAGACTTTTACACAATCATTACCATGAAAACAGGACTAAGAATTACGCAGAGGCACACAGAGTAGGCAGCTGTGTGCACTGGAATGGGTCTGCCGTTAGCGGCAACTACGATTGTTGTGACAAAAGCTCCAGTGCAAATACAAATTGCAGGAGGCCGCCTCCTCAATCGGAGACTCCTCCGGACACTCCATTGTATAAGCAGCCTGCTGACAATCCTTCCATCCCACCTTTACCCCAGAAATCTCGACCACTGCCTGCAGACACGGAGGTATCCATACACATGCCAGAAGAAGGAGGTATGACGGTACTTGGTTTGGTTCAACATGTCAAGCGGATGAAAAAGAGGGGCATTTTTCAGGAGTATGAAGAGATTAGGAAGGAGCCACCAGTTAGCACATTTGATGTATCAAAGTAAGTCAAGTTTTTCTTTCCATATAAACACACTGTTAGATGGGGCTTGTCAAAGCATATGTAGAATTCCAGAGTCTTGTCAGTCTAAGAAGCCAGAAGGCACTTCTTCATTAACCACTGCAGAAAAGGCTGCTGTAAGGGACGTGTAAGACTTTATAGGCTTTCTAAAGGTAGCACATCGGAAAATATTTGGTGTCCAGACTCTGAAACTCTGTACACTATGTCTGAACAGGCAAAAGAGGGGAGAGCGAGAGCAGTGTCACTCTAAATCATTCAGTTGTGTGTATGAATTATAGCCTGAGCTATTGAGCTCTGCAAACAGGCTTCTTTCAGCAAAGTGAGTAGCACTAGTCTGACAAACATTTGCAGCGGCACCAGTTAGCTGAAAATTACAGCAGTGAAATGACAATGAGGGGAATTTATGAAAACTGGAGCAGACAGAATCTGGAGCAGCTGTTCATGGCAACCAATCCGATTAACTCTTTTTTTTTTCATTTTCAAATCTTACCTAAACAAACTGAAGAAGCTGATTGGTTGCTGTGCGCAGCTGCTCCAGTTATGATAAATTCTGCTTGATGTATGTTGGCACCTGGTGAGGTAACTTCAGTAGTTAACATTTAAAGGTTAGGGTTTAAGCAGTTTGTGTTTTTTATAAAGATAACCACTCACAAATTAGCATTTACAAGCTTCTGAATCTCCACTCTTAACGTGTATCTCCACATTCAAAGCCAAATTTGAGAACTCAGCCCCGCCCCCGCCCCTATAAGTCTGTGTTCCCATTATTAACACAGCGAACGTAAATGTTTGTTGCCTCTTTATAGTTAGAATAGATGGCAATGTGCAGATAAGGGACAATTTTAAGTGCATTAACATACGATGTACCACCCAAGCCTCAGATCTTTAACCCTTTCTTAGGAGAGTTAATCCTGCTAATATATTCTACAATGATAATTAAATCTTCCGCCACAGATAGGAACAGGTTTATTTACGCAAACGGGTAAGCTGCAAATTGTATTTGTTTTAGTTTATGCTATATGAATGGGAACATGTAACACAAAGTTACTGGTGTTAGCCCAGTTTGGCTGCAAAATAGAAATCCACTTGAAGTTACTGATTAGGGATGCACCGCTATATCGGCCGAAAATGGCACTTTTGGCAAAATGCCAAAAGTGCAATTTTTCTGGCCGATGTAGTGGTGCATACGTTCTTTCTTTCCTCCCCGCTTGACGCTGCTCTGTGTCCCAGAGGAGAGAAACTGTCAGAGGTGGCTGAGCGCTGTGAGCGGTTGGAGTCTCTCCTCCCCGCACTGCTCAGCCTCCTGTCACAGATCAGGAGAGTGGTGTGGGTGGAGACTGCTTGCAGTGCTGTCACAGGAGGCTGCGCTCCGCTCGCTAAGCCTCCTGTGACCGCGTGTAAGGATGGAGAGCGGAGTACAAACACTCAGTGATCACTGAGTATTTGTACATAATTGAGGACATGATATGTTTACTATATCCTCAATTATGAATGAATGGGAGGTGAGCTACATCATCTCCTGTACATTCATGATTGTGGATATACTAAACACACTATGTTCTCAGGTTATGAATGAACAGGAGCACTCAGTATAGAGACTTCCTGTTCATTTATAACAGGGCTGCAGAAAAAGAGATTGAGGACTGTGTCCTCAATCCCTTTTTCCATTGTAAAAGGGAAATATCAAGGGTCTGTTTAGACCCCCGAAGCCCCTAAAAGTAAAGTAAAAAATAAAAATATTTTAATGAAAATGAATAAATAAATATATTAAATTAGCCTCACCATTTATTTTTAATTTCGGTTTTGAAATTTTCATTTGGGTGCACCTCTATTACTGATCCTACACTACCATTTACAGAGGTTGAGATGAGTTACTACATTATGCACCTTGTTTTTGCATTGCTTTATTGAATAAACTCAGTAAATCTGAATAAAAACACGATTAGAATATTGGATTTTTTTTTTTTTTTTACGTAGTTTCCCTTCTTCCAAGTGTACAGTTGATACTAGGGATGCACCGATACCGTTCGGTATGGAGTGCGAGTACCGCTACTTACGTTAGAATGGCGCCAGCTTCCAGGGAAATCAGGAAGCCAAGTGGTGTGTCATTACCCGCCGCCTGGCTTCATGATTGCTCGGGAAGTTGGCTCCATGCTGTTTGGCTGGCGTGATGCTAATTGGCTGGGAAGCTGGCTCTGTGTTCCCTCGCAATACTGCTGGTCAGAGGAAATCTCCCACTGACTGGAAGTTCCGGTATCAAGGGAAGGTGTTACATCGCGGCACTGCCGGTCAGAGGAAAATACTCGCCCAAATACTCTGTACCGGCACTGATACTGGTATCTGTGCATCCCTAGTTATTGCCCATAACACCTTCCTTAAAAAAATAAAAAAAACTACACTTTAGTTGGAATGCAGTGGGTTGCACTTGCCTATGTCTTCTTCCGTACACACTGTTACAGATTTATGCACACTTATTAGTCCTGATGCATTAGAGAGAAACATTGAAAAGCAGGGAAATGCATATGTACAGGAGGAAAGGATTTACTGAATATACTGAAGGGAATTGAACAAAACTGGAGTAGACAAAATTTGGAGCAGATTTGCACTGCAACCATTCAGCTTCTGTCATTTTCAAATCTTACCTGAGCAAACTGAAGAGAAGCTGATTGGTTGCCATGGGCAACTGCTCCAGATTCTATGTGCTCCAGTTTTGATAAATTCTCCCTAGAGCTGTAATGGCTGATGCATGATTTATTAGAAGTTGATGGTTCCAATAGTCTTTATTCTTGGTCGGAGAACACAATGCAAGTGACCTGCTTGTGTAAGTCCTAAATGTAGCAAGTAGAACCAGCCGTCACTACAATGTTTAGGGAGCAAGATGAAAGCCCGGAGGAGCATGAAGGGTGAGTAGAAGAGAAGAGGACAGTAAAGAGTAAGACATTGAGTGCAGAGTAAGAGAAGAGGAGTGAAGAGAATAATGGAGAAGAGATGGAGAATAACTGAATATGAAGGACAGGAATAGAGATGCATAGTAGAACAGAGACATGAGCGAGAAAAAGGATAAGATATAGTTTAGTGTATCCTTTAGATTGGACTAATGAGAACAGACTAATACTGGCCAAGATGACGCTTATCAGTACTTGTAACAGCCATCTCAAATCGAAGTGGTTGCTGGTTCCTATAGTCTTAATGTGAGCTTTTCATTGAGCAGCCTTGTACATTTTTAAACAAAACCGAATATTGAGATATTTGTGATTGTGGGTGGAATGTGACAAATTGCTCTAAGAATGTTTAACTCAATCCCAGTGCAGTACATTTAGCCTACATACTCCTGTTTCCAAGGCAATGTATGTGCTCTGTTTCACATGTACAGAATGACTTAATATTGACAGTAAACAAAATTGTTTTTTGTTTTTTTTTACATGATTTTGGTTTAGGATTACTCGTACTTTTTTTATGCAGGAATAATGTGTATGACAGTTTTTCGTATAATGTATGAGCTCTAGTCAGGATACAACCTGTTTATCTTTAATATCACTTGCATTGGAAATGTCTTGCCTGCTTTGCGTTCATTTTTTTTCTTTTGCATTAGAGTGTCAAAAAAGCGAGCCTTATTAACAGTAGCTAAAGGGTAGATTTAGTGGTTTTATGAGTAGCTACAAAGTGTTCTGTGCTGACAAGCCAAAAACAAACTGGGTTTCTTTTATATTATCCATTATATAGTTAACCAGGTGGTATTAAAGTGAACCTAAACTGTACAGTATATCAGGAGTAAGCAACCTATGAATCATGACCCCAAGCTGGATTGCAGGCTCTCTATCTCCCACAACATTTTAATAGTAACAGATATTTGCAGTAGACAAGCACATGCCATTACTAAGTAATGCCTCACTGTAGGAGAGTCTTTGGCACTGCTGTGTATAACTATTGCGTGGGATCTGGAGTGTAGCACTTGGGCATGATATGTCTGCACCCTTGAACTCCAGGAAGTTTTTTTTTTTATTGTCCATTGAGGGAAACCGCTTGAAGATAAGCAACCCAGGTTTCACCTCTGTCTACGGGTAAAATGCACACAAGGCACATAGCTGAAGACCAGCCTCTTAGATGCTATAACCCATCTCATCTGCTTGGTGTCCTTAGGAGAATGGATGCCTCTTTTCCTTCTGCTATATTTTTTGCTCGAGTTGAAAGCTTTTTTTTTTTTTTTTTTCTTTTCCTCCTATTAGCAGATGCTTGTAGATTTAGGCCAGATATTGGAAATTCCTTAAGTCTCTCCAGTCAAGGATTATTAGAGTTATTGGGACCAGAGCTATGGCAGTTTTGTCTGTCCCTGTCTGTGAATGCTCACTTACCGTGAGTGTCTAAAGCAGATCTCTTGCTAGGTTGGTGATTTTTCCCTTCTAATGTACCTGAGGTTTTTGTGTGCATAATGTGGGGGAGCAGATTCCTTTAGTGAATATAAGTGGCCCAAACTGCCATTTGAGTTTGAGCTCTGTTGTGTGTTCTGGTGGCCAGGCATGGTTTTCATGCCTGGACCAGTATTTGGATTTCCTTGCACTTCTTAGGCTGGCACTTCATGAAGCAGCACAATGACTAAAGCACACTTTCACAAACTTCTCTTCCCACATTTTCCCTCCTCCACAGCAGCTCTGTAGGATGCACACAGATTAGTACCTGATCTGTGATCAGCGAAGGGAAGCTTGAAGAGGAAGTGCCTACAAATCAGCAGTAGAATGGTGTAACACAGTTCTCCATTTTACTCCTGCAACAGCCTACACTCAGGGACACAGTGGGTGGCAGCAACACAACTTGTAGTTATTGCACTCCCGTTCCAGTAACAGTGCACCATACCTGCTCAGCTGGTCCTTGGTTATTGCTGTGCAAGTGAGGTAGCTATTCCTTTTACCACCTTCTCCAGCAGAATGTGATGCAGAAATGCCTAATATTTCTGATTTTGTCATGGATCCTCCAAATGACTCATTACCAGATGCAAGTCCTTTCTTTAGAGGAAGAGACCCCACAAGCTATATTTCAGTAATTAGTTGTTACACCTAAATGGAAGGAAACCGTTTCCTTTTTGATTGAGTCTGTGCATTCCACTTTAACATTAGAGGATTACATTATTCATTCCTCTATTTCCTCATCATCCCGTTTGATGACTTTATATAGATAAACACCAAGACAAGCAATTATCTGTCCCTAAACAGTTTCTGGCACCCTATTCCTTTGCAAAGGATTTTGTCAAATGTTCCTCGCCTCCTGTAATCGACACGTGTGTCTGGCTTTTGCAAAGCTCTGACCATCCCTATGGAAGACTCTCCAGCCTTTAAGGACCCTATTGACCAAAAAATTAGACACAATTTCTCAATCCATCTACTTTTTGGGATCTGCCCTTCAACCAATGCACACCTCCTGTCGTTTCACTGACTTTGCCGGGCTGGTCTAATTTACTAAGCCGGAAGCTAGTAGCTGCTGCTGTTGACACCCAACTTATTGATTGCACTGACCAGATGATTATGGCATTGAATGCTAGCTGTGTTATGTTTTGTGTAACTCTTCTGTCTGGATCCACAGGATGATCTGGCTTGCATACTGGTCGGCTGAACAGTAAAAAGGCTTTCCTTGGGCTAGTTTTCGCAGTAGATTGTCTGTCTGCCTGTCTCTTCACTGGGTAAAATAATTTAAAAACGTAACAGGTTAAGGATACTTTTACCCCTGCTATGTAAAAATAAGGATCAACTGGACAGGTATACCTACCTTGCTATCCTGCATCAAAACATTCTATTTGTTCCTGCAAGTCAGGTTCAACTTCCCAGACCCACAAGTCCACTCCATTTGGCTTAGGGGGTTCTAAATGTCCTTGGCTAAACAGTGGATGTAAGCCTACAGAGAAATCCTCGTCCACATGACGGTCTACCCCCACCAGTTCATCAGAGGTAGTTGGATGCTTGAAGGCTTTTGAGGAGATTTGCAAATCTGGCATAGCAGATGCATGGGTGTGGGAGGTAGCATCCAAATGTTACAAAATAGTTTTGCCATTGTCCTCCACCTTGATTTTTCCCTTTTGCATCTTCCTGTGCCTCAGCAACATCAGACAGACGACATTCAGTAATTCCTGAACTAGGGCTGCAACAGCTAATCGATCATAATCGATAATAAGAATCATTGTCAACAATTCTCATTATCGATTTAGTTGAATCCGCAGCTGCTGCTGCCGCTGCTCTGCTCCTCCGTTCTTCTCCCTGCTGGTGCTGGCTGCAGCTGTCTGTGTCCCTCTCAATCCCCACCTGTATTGGCAGAGGCAGCGGGGACACAGACCGCTGCAGCCAGCACCAGCAGAGAGGAGAGACCACTGTTCCTCTGCTTGCCGTGCCCCTTGTTCTGCTGGTGGTGGAAAGCAGGTCATTATGTGCCTCCTGGCTTCCTGATTGGTTAGGAAGCCAGGCTGCTTAGCAACACGTGAAGCCGGGTTCCTAGCTAATCAGGAAGCCGGTTCCATGCTCTTTCGGCACTGCCGCTCAGAGGGATATCTCCCTCTGACTGGATGTTCTGGTATTGCAGGTAAGTACTCGCCGAAATACTTTATCGGTGTATCTCTAGTTCTGGGTCTTCATTTCAGAGGCATTCCAGGCATCAGATACATGGATGATCTGCTGCTGCCAGAGCAGCAAAGTGTTAACGTAAAGCGCAAACTTTTGAAACGTGAAAGAAAAAAAAAAGGGGGTTTTAGGAGTTTTGAGGATCAAAAGTAAATAGTTTGGGAAGCATTGTGAAGCTATATGGATTTTAAATTGGAGAGTATGAGTGGCATCCTTAGCTATTTAAAAGAAGAAATTAGATTACAAAATGGGGTTCTGTAACATCTTCCAGATTATTTTTGGTTTTGAAAAGATTGGTCACCGCTGCTATACACTTGTAGTTAATGTAAAGCTATATTAACAGTGTTGCTGGCATGAATAAATGAAAAGCAATCTAAGGGCTAGTATAGGAGTCTTTCCTGGAGTGCTGCTCACTTTACCAAAAGCCTAAGCTTTTCATCACATGATCAGCACTGGTGGAATTTTGGACCAGCATTTTCTTCAGGATAGTTTAAGCATTTTATTATTTCAGTTACTCTTGGTCTGGGCTATCCCACAACGCTTTTATTATATAGCTTTGTTAACATTGGATTATGGGTTTGCCACATTATGTTCTGTACTAAAGTCTATTTTCAAAATTTGCCACAGAAAGAGCTTAGCTGTGCAACTACAAAATCCTAAGTTACGCTGGCCAAATCTGTAAAACTGCAAGAGACTTTCGTGATAAATATTGCCGGTGGCTTACGTTATGTGCTTTTATTGTCTTATTTTTCCCCAGAAAGCCTTACAATCAATCAAAGAATAGATATAGTGATGTTTTGTGCCTGGACCAGTCAAGAGTTAAGCTAGGTCTCATTGGAACTGATGAGGTAAGCTCATACTAGTAATGAAATCCTGCGTTGTCCTATATACATCTGTCTTTTACATTGCTCACAGTGCAGAGGTGGTCTCAATGTAGTCAGAGTGTCTTGTTAACATTTAGTTCAAGAAGGTATGGTATGAAGGTATGGTAAAGCAAGCAACTTCATCTACACAAGAAAAGTAACATCGTAAAGTTTGTTCTGACGTTTGTTAAAATTCTTAATTCTTGCAGTGGGCACAACTGACTTTTTCCTCTGCAAAACTAGTTCCCCTTTTGTAGTGCACTAAGTCTGCCACAAGGTGGCAATAAACATTAAAGAAATTTCAGAAGTCAAAGTACTAAAAAAAAAAAAAAAGTACTTCCTTATATTTATTATTATTATAGGTATTTATATAGCGCTGGCAATTTACGCAGCACTTTACATAGTTGCACATTCACATCAGTCCCTACCCTCAAGGAGCTTACAATCTAAGGTCCCTATCTCACATGCATACAAAGAGGGCCAACTTAGAGAGGAGCCAATTAACCTAGCAGCATGTCTTTAGAGTGTGGGAGGAAACCAGAGTACCTGGAGAAAACTCACGCAGCATAGGGAGAACATGCAAACTCCTTGCAGATATTTAGCTGACTTTTAACAAAAGCGAATTCCAGCTACTTGATTTAAATTTTATATGTAATGCTGACCATTTAGCAGCCTAAAAAAAAAAAGTGTGTGTATGTATATACACTGAGTGGCCAGATTATTGTGGCCACCCCATCAGTACTTTGTTGGGCCACGAGATGACTTGGTTGGGCCGCCTCGTCACTCCACGAGATGCTGAAAGGTGATGCGAGGAATCTGACACTGCACTGTTGCCCTTCTGTTGTCTCTTTACAAGTCTTGAGTGTACATTTGTATTTTGTACCCGTAGCTGGTCCTGGAACCAATAGTGCGCATTTTACTTCCAAAACTTGTGATCACTGTTTGGCTATCACATTGATTGCATGATGGGGAGATGGTCTTCCCAGCTCCCGATCAGTAGTCCAAGACCAGAGGCCATCAGTGACATATCGGTCCTTGTGCTGGCCGTGCGCAAAAGTGCACTCCCAGCACAAAAGCATGCCACATACATATGCGGTGCCACAGAAGGAAATGACTGGATCACCAAGTCTTGTGATCTATGCACTCCTGCCATACAGCACAAATGGGTCCTGCCACTTCATGTATACTACACTACAGGACCATACCAACTACAGGAAACACCACTACATTAATGGCAATACTTCAAGAACGTTAATATTATACTAGTCGTATACGTAGGTACACAATCACACAAATGCCTAATCAAAGTATATAGGAAAATCCTCTCCAAACTGGTCAAATCTTGCCAGTGTTCAGTAAACTGTGCTTGTGCTTTCAATGTAGTCCCTGGCTATTATGTCAGAAAATGGTAAACTGATGCGTACATGAACTGTCTACTTTTTGTGCAGATTCAAACATTCCTTCAATGGAATCAACATCAGAGGCATTGGATTACTAAAGTACAGAACAACATACTAGATACTGCCAATTATTATGCAAATGTAAACAAGAAAACTTTTATGCTTTAAATTAATCATATTTTATGTAATCATGTACTAATAGTGGACATACAGTATATTGACCCTATTACCTAACATACACAATCTAAACTAACCTGACATACACATGCAGAGTAAACGGCTTCTTAATCTGTAGTGATCAATGTTACTCCAGCTGGTCTGTGATCAACTTTTCAAATAGGTTTATAAACCCCTTCCCGACCGATGACAGGATTGTTCCGTCACTGTCTTTTAGTTCCTTAAAGACCGGTGATGGAATAATGCCGTTGTGCTGTATTATAAGCGCTGGCCTGTGAAGGGACTAGCGCTCATTGAGTTAATGCTGTTGCTGGGTCCTCCCAGGGTCTGAGACAGACCCTCAACATCAAATTAGGCGTCCCAGCGCTGTGATCGCAGCAACTGGTAATTGCTGTGATCACAGAGCTGTGAGCCTGTTTGCAGCTCACTGTGTTGTGGAGCTGCAAGCCGGTTCAGTATATTGCAAAACTGATAATGTTGTTCTCCTCAGAGATTTTTATCTCCTCAAAATACTTGGCCCCTGTAAAATATATATTTTTTTTAACTAAGACACTAAGGGGTTAATTTTTTTTAAAACTGGTTTTTTAACATTTCACTCCCAGAATAAACTGAATACCCAGACATATAATATACCCTATAAATCAGGACAAATATAAGAATTTTTTAATTACTTTCTGTTGGCTACACTAATTATGTACACATTTTATATTGCTATAAAACTGTGAAAAATGTTTTTTTGTATTAAAGAAAAAAAAGGGGGGGGGGGATTTTATACACCTGAAACACGAATAATTAGAATATCGTGCAAAAGTTCATTTATTTCACTAATGCAACTTAAAAGGTGAAACTAATATATGAGATAGACTCATTACATGCAAAGCAAGATAGTTCGAGCCGTGATTTGTCATAATTGTGATGATTATGGCTTACAGCTCATGAAAACCCCAAATCCACAATCTCAGAAAATTAGAATATTGCGAAAAGGTGCAATATTCTAGTGTCCCACTCTAATCAGCTAATTAAGCCATAACACCTGCAAAGGGTTGCTGAGCCTTTAAATGGTCTGTCAGTCTGGTTCAGTAGGAATCACAATCATGGGAAAGACTGCTGACCTGAGAGTTGTGCAGAAAACCATCATTGACACCTTCCATAAGGAGGGAAAGCCTCAAAAGGTAATTGCAAAAGAAGATGGATGTTCCCAAAGTGCTGTATCAAAGCACGATATTCTAATTATTCAAATTTTCACCTGTATATGCATATGTCGCATCAAATTAAAGCCCATTTTGTCCTTTAAAAAATTGTATATATTATGTGTAGGTGCAGTGAATGAGGAAGATGGAACTTATGGTTAAACAAACACATAGCAGAAATGCCAAAATTCCTCCGGTCCCCAGAAGTGAAAAACATTTCTGAAGCTGTCATGAAGGGATTAAGTTGCCAGTTATTATTCTTTGCTGGAATCTTTAATTTAAACTCCTAAGCATCATCATTATTGTCAATCTTGCCACAAAAGCCATCATTTTATTTGTGTCTGACAGTCTAATGGGTCCAATAAACTGCGTAACACTTTGATTTTGCAGACAACAGACTATATAAACGCCAGTTTTATGGATGGATATAAAAGAAAAAATGCCTACATTGCAACACAAGGTAAGATGAAATAATGCTCATCTATCATTTGTGTGTGTGTGTTCCCTTTGCTGCATTTAACAGATCTTCATGTCTAGGTCCTGGTACCTTCCTTACTGGTGTTGATCTCTGTAAGAGACTTTTTTGTTTTTCCCCCTCGTCATTTGCTTCCTGACTAGCCTTGCACCTTTCAGTGTCTCAGCCCTGTAAGATCAATTTGCCTATCCATTCTAAACCACATGAACTCTTCCTTGCCGGTTTTTGTTCTTGGCAGCCAGCAGGACCTGCGGCTGCTGAATACCAAGAAAATGGCTGCATCTGATTAGTTGCAGTCACTGTTCAGCTGACCCATTTTCCACCCGACTTCTCCACCAAAAGTTGATTTGAAAAATCTGTCTGTTGGACCAGCACGGTCACCCACAGCAGAATTTCAGTTCAGCAGAAATCAGCCAGAATGCGAGCAGACCGGGGTATTCATCTTCGTGCACTGATGAGGATCTGTGGATGGCAGCAGTTACCAGCTCTATGGGCCTGGGGTTTAACTAAAGTCTTATTTTATTTATTGATTTGTTAACTTGTGACATAAACTGCACTTCAGTGACATACCAACTCTTGCTAAATTTATTTTGTTTTTTTTAATTAGGTCCGTTGCCTAAAACATTTGATGATTTTTGGCGCATGGTTTGGGAACAGAGAGTTTTAATAATTGTTATGACAACAAGGTAACATGCACCAATTTCTGAACAAGTACATTCAATGATCATTAAATGTCATTTACTATTGTTATTACATTTCTCTTAACCCGTAATTCTATAAAGATAACCTTACTCTGCCCGCTGTCATACATGGCGTAATTCTATACAGATAACCTTACTCTGCCTGCTGTCATACATGGCGTAATTCTATACAGATAACCTTACTCTGCCCGCTGTCATACATGGGGTAATTCTATACAGATAACCTTACTCTGCCCGCTGTCATACATGGGGTAATTCTATACAGATAACATTACTCTGCCCGCTGTCATACATGGGGTAATTCTATACAGATAACCTTACTCTGCCCGTTGTCATACATGGGGTAATTCTATACAGATAACCTTACTCTGCCCGCTGTCATACATGGAGTAATTCTATACAGATAACCTTACTCTGCCCGCTGTCATACATGGGGTAATTCTATACAGATAACATTACTCTGCCCGCTGTCATACATGGGGTAATTCTATACAGATAACCTTACTCTGCCCGTTGTCATACATGGGGTAATTCTATACAGATAACATTACTCTGCCCGCTGTCATACATGGGGTAATTCTATAAAGATAGAGCTGGCCTTGCCAGACCAAGAAGTTCCACGTTGCTTCTTCCTTTCTAAGATGTTGTTAATTCTTCTCGGTAGTCTTTTGTATTATTACGGTTGTAGTTGTAAATGTTTTATGCCTTTTTGTCAATTGACTTGGCTCTCTGTATGCATTAGAATACATATTCATTTCTTTGGTAATTAAATAGGAACTGAACTCTGGAAACAGCACCCAAAAAGGCAAGCAGATGGCAAATGACTAGTGACCAGTATTGCCTAAGGTCTCCTTGCTTCTGATCTTTACCCATTACTGCCTTACCATGCCTTGTTCTGCACTGCACTTAGGAGGAATTCCACACAAAATGTACACTTTCAGGGTACTGCCTTTGTGTATTTCTAAATCTTCCCTTTAAACATATGAAATCTTCACCTTTTTGTATTCACTTCCACCTTAATTTTATACTTCTCAATTTGTTGTGCATACAGTAATCGGTAAAATGTTCCAGCATGTTGATTTAAACTTGATTCTTTTAAATCTCTCAATAGAGTAATAGAAAGAGGTCGAATAAAATGTGGACAGTACTGGCCCCTTGAAGCTGGAAGAAGTGAAGATTCTGGGCACTTCATCATCCGGAACATCCATATAGATCTTTTCCAAGACTTTAAACTAACGCACTTGGATGTGTATAATAAGCAGGTATGTGAGCCAGTCTTTTCTGATCACGGATAACATTATATTTAATTGTCTCTCCTTTCCAGCTTATTAGGTATGTTTTTTAGAATAATTACCCATTTAAACTCCAATTGAGGGGAATTGTCTTTACAATGGCACTAGCTATAAATCACCCATTCACAGTATTTATGGCTCATCTCTGGTCTATTGTTTTCCCTAGAATCCTGTATGCTTGTAGGAAGAGATTCCCATTTTTCCCAAAACATATGAAATGATTAGAGGTGCACCAAAATGGAATTTTCAGACCAAAACCGAAAATAAACTGACATTTTTTTTTTTTTTCCCCTAACCTTTTTTTAAAGAAATTGTTAATATTTTTTTACGTTGCTGCTTGGAGCTCATGGAAAATATTGGGGGTCTAAACAGACCCCTGATATTTCCCTTTTTAAAATTGAAAAAGGGATTCAATTTCTTTCTGCAGCCCCTGTTATAAATGAACAGGAAGCCTCTATACTCCTGTCCATGCACAAGTTGAGGGTATAATATGAGTTACTATGGCCACAATCATGAATGAACAGGAGGTGATTTAGATCACTTCCTGTTCATTCATAATTAGGGGCACAGTAAACATAGGTCCTCGATTTATGTACAAACACTCAACGATCAGCTGAACGCTGACTGCTTGTGCTCCGCTCTCTATTCTGATCTGTTCAAAGAGGCTGAGCGAGGAGGATAGCTTAGCCCCATGTGACACGCTCACAGTGCTCTCCTTCCTGCTCTGATTGGCCTCCTGAAGGTTTCTCTCCTCCATGCTGGACTCTGCTCTATGTCAGAGGGGGGGCAGGGGGGGCAGAGCAGCACTCAGCAGAGAGAAACCAGGGATGCACTGCAATTTCACACCAAAAATGGTGCTTCCGGCATTTTCCACAAAGTGCCATTTTCGGTCGATATGTTTCGGCTACCAAACTTTCCGTGCATTCCTAGAAATTATGTGTTTTAAAGTAAGCATTGCTTGTGGGAATTATGAAGGCTGCTATTGCTGACCATGTGAAAATGCTGATATTCTGACTGTTATGCTGACCCACTAGCTAAATACTTTGAGTCACTCATTCAGAACATGTATGCTTATCACAAAAGTCCGTCCTTATCTATATGCTTATCCTGGGCTAGTGACTCTGAGAATCGAAATCACAGGGTCAGCCTAGCCGCCAGGAAGCTAGTATTTGTAGAATGAAAACTCGGCAGTGAAAGCCTCTTAGTGAAGGTTTCCTTTGGCAGCTCCAAATTATGTGATGGTTCCATCCAACAGATGCCAGCTTAGTACACAAATACTAAAGTAATAGGTAGCAACCATTACGATTTTCCTTTTATGTGGGTATAGCTTTAAAAAGTTGCTTTTTGATTGGTGCACATTTCTTTGTGCCTTGTTGGAAAACCCATTTTGAGGCTTAAAAGCCACAATGAAGACAAGTTATTGCTGGACTGATCCTATCATTTGAGCTGGAATTAGTGCCATTGTAGGCTGGGTAATCTGTTTTTACATTTAGAATTTTATATATAATAGATTATTTTCCTGTTGCTGTTCTGCTATGTTTCTAATAAACTTTCTGGCTTACAGGAATCTTTTTTTCTGTTGCTTCTGGAATTTTTTAAGCCTTTTTTTTTTTTTTTAAAGTGATGGGGACAGCTTACCACTGTATGCATACTGCAGCTTCATTGCAGTAACGGCATGCATCTGAAGTGGCCTATTCAGCACAGGCTGAACAGATGTTTGAGGCTTCTGAATATGATTTATCGTGGACTTCAGGAAGTGCTGCCGCTGTATACATGGTGGCAGACAACTAAAGAGTAACACAAGTGGACAGAACCTTATGCATACAGTAGCTACTTTGTGCATAGGAATCCTAGTTTCTGCATGCTAAACCCCTTTATAGGAACATATTAAAGGATAACTATACTTTGAAACAACCTAGGCCTTCGAGTTCCCCCTCACCTACCATGCTATGTGTATCACATTGGACATACCGGAGAACAGAAGGCAACCTGGTACTGGAGATTTGGCCTTTTGCCAGGCAAGGTGGCACTCCATTCCTCTTTCTGAGCTGCATTTTTATGGCTTCTATTTTCCAAAAGCTGTCTAATTGCAAGTCTACAAGGGGAGAAAAGGCCACACATGCACAGCCCCTCCAATAGGAGTGCTGCCCACTGCATTTTCACCATGTCTCCTATTCATTTGTGGTATGTAATTGCATGTACGAAAAGTTGACTAAAATGTAGCAATGTGAGAGGTTACAACTTTAAAAAAAATGATTTATTTATACAGTAGGAGTCTTCCATTGGTTTACTTTCATTCTGTTTTTCTAGACTGATGAAAGCCGGAGTGTTGCGCATTATCAGTATATGAGCTGGCCTGACTTTGGCGTGCCTAAATCTGCATCTGCCATGTTGGACTTTAGAGCCCAGGTAAAGCAGCACCAGGCAGTGGCTGTGCAATCCTTGGGATCTGAATGGACTGGACACCCTGCAGGACCTCCAATAGTGATTCATTGCAGTGCAGGCATTGGGAGAACAGGTACATTTTCTCTACAGCTTGTATGGCTTATTATCAGTGTGCTGGTTAAACAGTGCTAGAGCAGGACAGCATAGAACTGAAATTATACCTTTTTAATGTCATAGTCATTGGAAACTACAGGCCTTTATGACAGCTGTGTCTAGTTCAAGTTCAGTGGTGTGACTCATGAACTGTCTTGAAAGTTTGCAATATTTGACACTCCAGTAAAAGGCATAACTGTACATTTTCTTTCACAAGACCACACAAGCTCACATACTGTCTAATGGAAACTTATGTAGATTATATCTCAAAGAATATATGGGAATATTAGGGAACGTTTAAGGGTTTTGTGAAAGATGACCTGTCTCTTTGTTGTATACGTGTGTATATTTTTTTAGATGTGACCGCATTAGAGATGTGCGTAGGCCACATACATGTTCTCATTAAATTTGTATCTACACACTAGAGAGAACTGAGTAAGCTGTATGTAATTGAAACACATTCGAAGGAGGAGCTTTCATTGCACATAGAAGACTGCTGAGAATGAATAAAGTTTTTCAGCTTGGATACTTTGGTGTGTTGGCCCTACTGCAAGCCGAGGGTTGAACCATCACCTGTATTGGGCGTATGCGGTGTGCAACTGACCTAGATGTGGATCTGTGAAGTGTAAAGGTGCCAATACACTGTACGATTATCGTACGAGAATCGTGGGAAATCCCGCGATTGTACGAGAATCGTGCAGTGTATGGTAGGCGTGCGACTGTTTCTACTGTACGGTCGCACGTCTTCCATCGAACCAGCATGCTAGAAAACCCGCCGGGAATCGCACGATTCTTGGCAAGTTAGTGGCCTGCTGGTTCGACAACTCTTGCGAGGGTTGTAAAGGTGTATGGCCACCTTTAAGCTAAAGTAAATATCTGAAAAGATCAGATTTATTCTCCTGAAGACAAAAGTGTATATTTATACTTGGGTTATTATACGTTATTAATCTGGGTTAGTGGACCTCCACCCATGAAGATAATATGGTCATCATAGCAGTATGGAGGAATAAGCCAGTGGCCATGGGCTCTTGTATGCACTGAAACTGCATTAAACAGAAATGACAGGTTTAGGTATGTGGGGGGGGGGGCAGTAACAATCAGATCACTAGGACAGCACCAGCAATGCTTGCCGATCAGAAAAGTATCTTCTAACACAGCTTACCACTTCTTGAGAACTAGCAGCAATATACTTGTTGGAATCGAACTCCATCTAAAAAAACCCCCAAATAAATCGCCCAATAATGGTAAAAAGAAGGAGCTTTTGCTGCAATGCCCACACAATCCAGAGGTGGCCCCTGCAGCTATTTTCCACTACTAGATGTAATCAGTCTTTCTGGTTGAATGACAGACAACCTCATTCAACACCCTTCCTCTGAGCCCAGGCTATCATGCCCCTTGAGGCAGCTTCATTGCTTAGTTTGGGTTTAAGTGTCATTAAGTAAATGCTGCAATAAGGACTACCCACCCCTGGATTAGGAGAGTAAGAACCTGTAACATCATCAGGCTCTTGGCAGTTTATTTTATAAGCAGATTTTTGGTTTTTAAGTAAATACGTGCTTTGCCTATAAAAGCAACAGATATTTATTTAAATGTCTTCCTTTCAAGCACCACATACTGCACTTTCCTTCACTACACCCGCCATTCAACCAACACACATAGGGCTGCAACTAATGATTATTTTGATAATCCATTCGTTGGTATTTAATGTTTTTTATCCGATTAATCAAAAAAATAAATAGGCCATCTTTAATTTAAACTAAAATACACAAATTCAGTGTTGCAAACATAATGTTTACTTCAGAATAAAACTGCATGTACAATTTTTCTCACACGGCATTGCGTTACCATGCGTTCCAGTGCGGGCGATCACAGTATGGGTGGGAGAAGCGTTTGGGGTACCATTGAAAGGAATGGCACTGCAGCACGCCTCCTGCAGCAGAATTGGTCAGTCCGAAACTGAAAATTACTTTTTTCCCACCTCTTTGTAGTTTAAAAAAAAAATATTTATATTGTAAGCACATGGAGCTTGAATAGCTTCAGCCAGGGAATGACAGCTGCCAGTGGCAAGATTCTGCAGACGGCAGCTGAATGTAAATACAGCAGATAGTGGGCTGGTGCAAGAGCCAGCCTGCTACTGGCCATTTTAAAAAGCAATACCAGATTGGCCCTCCTCCCAGCGAAGAGGAGAGAGCTAGGGGATCCAACCAACTAATTAATCATGAGAATAGTTGACAACTATTCTCATGATCGATTAGTTGGTTGTGACTGTAAACACACACCGTTGCCAATTTAGACTTTCTATAATCAGTTATGTTTGTATACATCAGGACTTAGGATTTTGAGATGTAGTGGCACTGTTTCCAGCGTGTAGGATATGGTAACCCCCCTTTCCCAGCTTTTACAGGGCAGCAAAGTGTACAGGTTAATATTTATCTGCATTTTTCTGTCACTAGGTACCTTTTGTACTTTGGATATATGCCTGTCCAGACTGGAAAACATTGGAACAGTGGATGTGTTGCAGACAGTGAAGAGAATGAGAACTCAGCGTGCTTTCAGTATTCAAACATGGGATCAATATTATTTTTGTTACATGGCGATTATCGAGTACGCACAAAGGAAAGGTCTCCTTGCTCCTGTGGAATGGTCCGACACTGAATTTGAGACGGATAGTGAATGATGATTTCCTCTCCACGGTACTAAGAAATGCTATGTGGGTGCATCCAAGGTCATAGCTGGTCCAGTAATAGTTGGCAGTGCTGGATGTCTCTGCTCCCATGCTGCCATGCAGTGACGTGCAGGCCCCTTCCGTACACTGCTTTGTTTGAGCTATTAATGCACTGGAAAGTGTCATAATTTATTGTAGCATGAATGCAATGGGATAACTTGCACACCGTTTCCGAGACTTGAACTTTAAGTGTACTTTTTTTTTTTTCTTTGCTGTTGTGCGCTGGAAGAATTGCGTATATGGAATGTGTCACAAATCCCTTTTGTAAAGTGTGTAGTAACTTGTAGATTTGTTTAGTCCTTTTGATGAACTTTATGTAAATTCTAATGTGTTCTCTAAAGACGGCTTCAAATTCTACATACAATCAATGACACCAAGTAGAGGTCCACATACCTGGTCACTTTGGCACTGTTGTAAATTTCTGTACAGCCTGTTTAAACACGATACAAAGGTCACCACAGCCGTAAGAATGACTAGCGAAAGTTCTGTTCAAGCGAAATCATGAAGTGTTATGCAAATTCTTACTAATTTACCTTAATTCTCTCAGCAGTGAAAGGGTTAAGATAAAGGCCTTAAGCTGTGTCTGTTTGATTTGTTTCTGTGTGAATGTTTCTCTCCACCCCCCTCTCCCTTTTAAGGTATATCCAATCAAGAATTCATTTAATCAAGACTTTTTCTTTCCTTTTTCTAATGGAGGGCAGGCTCAGATAACCACTGAGGGAGATGGCACAGATGTCTTGTGATTCCCTGCGCTGTGTCTTGTGTCATCCACAAGTGTAGTCATTCAATGCAAAGCTTCAGATGCCTCCACCCACTGGGCTTTTCTCAGTTGTAGAGGTCCCAATGAAGACCAGAGTTTCACCAGACAGGAAGTGAGGGAAAAATCTCAACAGCAGCAGAATGAGGGACTTCTAGAGCAGTGGTTCTCAACTCATGGGTCGCGACCCAAAAGTGGGTCGCGAGCCCTTCTGCAGTGGGTCGCGGCGCCATCACGGCAATCACGGGTCGCCATCACGGGTCGCGGCGCAATCACGGCAGGCTTGTATTAATGGATAGAAAGCCTGCCGTGATTGGCTCAGCGCTGAGCCAATTACGGCAGGCTTTCTATTCATTCATAATAAAATCGCACCTATCGCAAATTCTGGTGTGGGAGTTGTGTTGCATTGCCATTCATTTGAACGGCACCCCAAACGCATCTCCTGTACACAGTTTGATTGCCCGCATCGGAACGTGCGGTACCTCAATGCCGTGCGACTTGGGTCGCGACTTCATGACCAAGGACAAATGTGGGTCCTGAGGTTACACAGGTTGAGAACCACTGTTCTAGAGCTCCTATCAGCGTTTTATTTGTGTTATTTATGTTGCAGTTTCTTCCACTTCCTGGCTGATGTTGTCCATTGCTACTGGAAACGAAAGTGAGGGAAGTCTATCTAAAGCTGGCCCACATACTACAAATTTACAGCTTTCTGCTCCGCAGGCTGAAAGAGAGGAATCCCTCGATTCCCCCATCCACACTAGGCAGCATGGATAGAGGAGTCTCCACTGCCGGCTATTGTATTTAGCAGCTGCTGAATTTGGCTTAGAATTTTCAGACTGGCTCCTTGAAAAGTCGACTTGTTTAGCAGAGGAGGCGGGGTTGTGCCAACAGTGCCACTGACGTCGATTCAGCAGGAGTTGGCCCAAATTGGAGCAGTGTGTGGTCAGCTTACACATGGATAGTTTAATCCTTCCCCTGCTCTATCCAAACCCAAAAAGGTTTTGGCTGGAATTCAAACAGCTTTTAGTTCAGCGGTGGACAAATTAATATGAAAGTCAGGAGCTGGTCTGTAAAATCCAAGTGCCAGCTCCATTGACAACAACTAGAGGGAACCTCAAAGGTTAGGAGCCAGATGTAATTTATAAGAAGCATTGGCTACCTGGCTTCTGGGATTTGGCCAGCCCTGCCTTAGGTTATGCTACAAGTCATCCTGTGGGTGACTACAGACTCCTTCCCTTAAGCAGGCCTTTTAGTCTACTGAAGCCTGTTGCGTTTGCGTGTTGTAGCAGATCTCGAATCACTGGAAAAATGGGACGTGACTCCCAGGGTGAAGGGTTTTTCTATATTGCTGGAAAAGCCTGCATCTTTTTTTTTTTTTCCCCACAATTTAATTTCTCAGCATTGATGACATGAAAAAAAAGATTCAGTATGGTTTTGCGTACAATATAACACTGCCTGCATTGATGTGCCTTTTTAATGTATGTGTAGCACAAAAGTCATAATTTATCCAAATTAAAATTCAAATGCTTGCGTTTATATTCTCAGGGGCCTCTATTTTCCATTTCTTCAAGGAGAAGGAGTGACCTGTTCTCCCCTCCCTCATCCCTTCCATGTACTTGAGTACAGAAAAATCTTAAACAGTTTTATTTTTGTTTTATATCAATAATGTATTTTTTCCCAATTTTATTTAATGTTGTGTACTTAAAGTATATTTTTTTTCTTTTCCTTTTTTTGGTACGACTACATGACAGTGGCAGCATTATACTAAATGGATCCAGCTACTGTATTTATAAATGTGCTTACTCAATGTAAATGTTTATATAAGCTCTGGGATTGCAAAAATAAAATGCATTTATTTCCTTGCCATATATAAGATTGTAGGACCTGTTGGTACGAAACTGGTAATTCAATAGAAAGCTTATAGGTTGGACTTCTGTATTCCAGATTAAATATTTCTTTAGCTTTTATTATTTTATTGCCTTTTGTCTATTTCTAAACTGTGTTAATACAAGTAATTTCCTAAGGGGCACATTTCCGTCTGTGGTTGCCAAGAGGTGATGAAGCAGAAATTCACCTTCATTCACAATACGGCAAGGCTGTAAGTTCCTAAAAGGTAACTCCATCTTTCTGCACTTTGGGGCTAAGCTATTATTGTAACACAAGGGAGAGGATGTATTACCTAATGTGTTCCATTATCAACAAGGTCTTGAAAGTTTTACTCTGCCCATCAAGCATAGTCAGATTTTGCTTGATACTACCGTGTTTCCCTGAAAATAAGACACTGTCTTAGTGTGTTTTTTTTGAGCCAAAAAAAGTCTTATTTTCGGGGTAAGTCTTCTTTTTTTTTTTTTTTTTTAATATACGGCAATCCACACTTATGTAAAAAAAATATGGTGATCAGGGCAATCGGGGGTGCCGTACCTTTCCAGGAGCAAATTGGTAACCAATCGCTGGCCAGGATGTGCGAAGCGCACTTTCACTATCGATTCCTCCCAGGCGGAGTGCATTTTGTATCACTCCGCCTGTTACAGGAGCCGGCGCTATAGAGGAAGCATCAGCTTAAGCGGCTCTGCTCCCTCCGCTGCCGCCTCGCTTCCTCTAGCGCTGGCTTTGTTGGCACCGCTGATTCTCTCCCGCAGCTCTTCAAGTTCCCCCTTAGGCCACCACCGGCCCTGGGAATGGTCCCAACTAGGTCTTATTTTCGGGGAAACAGGGTATGTGAGCACGTTAGAAACAATTGTTATGCGTTGTCTGTGTTATGCGTCTGTGTGAACGTTTAAAGAAGTCGCACCTTGTATTTTTTTCACAGCTCAGTTCTTAGTGGATTATGCTTTTTATCCCATGCTTCTGTGTACAGTAGAGGCAGAGATCCAGATGGTGACAGTATATCCCCCTCAAAGTCTCTGGATTGACAGCCCTTTTCTCACTGTCTCTGCACATTCCAGGCACAAGTGAGGTCACAGGTATACAGAGGGAGGGGGTACGCTATTGCATGAATCAGTACAGACACTAGAACTGGAACCTTGATTTGATTTCTGTGATAGCGTACCCTGTCCCTCTACACTTTCCAGCCACAAGTGACATCACAGGAGTGCAGAGACAGTGAGATACGAACTGTCAATCAAGAGACCATCTCCTTTTGTAGAACGTGGCCAGGAATGGATGTCACTATCTGGATCTCGGCTTCTGCTGCATACAGAAGCATGGGATAAAAAGCATCATACACTGGGAGTTCGGTGAGTGAGCTGTAAAAAATACAATGTGAGAATTCTTTACATTAAAAAGACCGTAATCGTACCTCACTTTTTAAATAACAACCTTGCAGTAGTGGAGAATAATAAGCATTTGCATGCTTTCAAATTGTTGCTGATATTGTATGGGGATAGGGTCTTTATCTCTGCCCAGCTGGAATCTGACCCTGCAATAGACCATTTTCAGCAGGGGCAGTGGATATTTGGAAAAGCATGTAAAGACTTAAATAAAATATAATGCAATCGTGTTTTACTTCCAATGCATTACAAACTTTGTAGGAGTTTTATGTCACAAAATACAGTTTACCTGTTACTCTTGTGTTTTTCTCTCCCAGCAAAAGAACAAAAACCTTTGCAAATACATCTTTGTATTTCAGTACATTCTATTCTCACCCTTCCATGTACAGAATGCTGTGTCGGTGCATACCAGAAAGGGGCAAGTGTTCTATAGACAGAAATGTGTTCCTGGGCCATTGGAGAGACTTTCCTATTTCCTGTTAAGTGCACTGAATCCTCTAATAGGCTGTTCATGTATAAAAGTAATAGTAGTTAGTGTTTCCAAATCTCAAAAATGATCTATGCCTAGCCCTACCAATAGAAATACAAATCGCAACAAAGTAGTTGTTAGCAGCAGAGTGTCATTTAGATCTGGTAGAAACTGATTAAACATATCAGACCAGTGCTTATGATGTGAGCTTTTCTGTGGCCATCGTGGTGATTCCCTACATTTTTCTTTTTCACCTTCTTAATAATGAGTGAAGGGAGAAAATCAGACACAGGGCTGAAAAAGTTGCTATTAACCCCTTCGTGACTGACTACGTACAGTGTATGTCGCCAGCATCGGGGCTGTTTAAACAGACTCCCGGCGACTTTTGCCGCCGGGACTCTGTTTAAACTTGTAGTCAAGCTAAAAATCTTTGTTCTAATGGAGTGGAACTTTTGTCAGGTTTAACTGCAACCTGGGGCTGTTTTAGAGAGATTGATCGTCACTTCCTGTCCTGCTTACAGGACGTGTGGGGAGAAACTGCAACAGGCAGAAATAAAATCGGAAAGCATCTAGCCTTTACCTACTATACTAAAGAAAAGGATCTCATTTTATCTGCACTTCCTGTCAGGTAAAACATCAAGAAGTGAAGGTAAATCTCTTTAACCACTTGCCGTCCGCCCGTAGTAAAAAAACGGACGGACGGCACTGAGCTGCCCGGGATCGGCTAGGAGGGCGTCAGATCAGCTCCTTGCTGATCCCCGTCCGGGCTGTGAATGCAGAAGTGATGTGTATTACATCACTTCCGCATTCACCTGTCAGTCATCTGGCTGCTATTGCCAGAGAGAAGAAGCTGATGAAGCAGATCTCTGCTTCATCAGCTTCTTTTGGGGTCCACAGGTGACTATAGGGGAGACCCCTAATGTCTCCATAAAGAGGACCTGTCAGCGTGCCTTTGCTATTATAGGGGGATTGTTATTCCCCTATATAATAGCAATAAGTGCAAAAAAGTAAATCTAAATAAAAGTAACATATAAAAAATAGTCACATAAAAAAGGGGAAAAAAAAACCCCAAAATGTTTAACTCCCCCACGTGCCTATAAACGTAAATACGCGTCCGGTGCCCCAGTGCGCAAAAATTACAATTGCGCTACACATGTTACATATCGCCGCGAACGTCGCAGGGAGAGCAATCATTTTAGGGCCATCAATCACTGATAACACTAAACTGATGAGCGGGAACAGCTTTTAAAGCGTCGCCTATGGCCAATTTTGGGTGTTATCATTTTTTGAGGTTTCGCGCGCACGCAATTTTAAGGCTTGACATTTCTGGTGTTTTTTTTTACCTGACGTGACCCCGTCTTTTATATTTTACCAAAAAAACCGCGGATGTCAACTGGTTAAAGGAGAACTATGGGGGGTGAGGGCTTTTCCCCCATAGTTCTCCCCAGGGTCATGGGAGGACACGTGTGTCGCACGTCAGCTCGAACTATGAGGCTGAGTGATTTTCACTCAACTTAGTTCTCCTTATAATTGTGCCTTGGATAGCAGTGAAAAGCTGCAAGGAATTCTAGTTCTACTCCAAAAGTAAGAGTAAATAAATAAATTGGCTAAGACATAGGGGCTGATTTACGAAGCCCAACACGCGCAGGCTGCGTGCGCGTTTTAACCCGCAGAAATGCATTTACCAAGCGAACACGTACATCATGGCGCGGTTTCACGCAGGCATGGCGCGTTTTTATGTATTTACTTACAAAACAAACATGACGGCCATTCCCAGGCAGGATGAGCTTTGTAGTTTTACTACAGCTGGAGTGCAAGGTTGCTTACCACTGTGTGTACTTCCATTCAGAATAAAGCACCAGATTCTCTTTATAGACCACCTCCTCTGCTGTTAAAATTTACATTCCCCATTCTCCACTGCAGGCTTTTCAGAGCCCCGAGTATGAAGCCCCAAATCTGTGTTGGTGCTTACACAGAACTAAGACCTTCACTTCCCCATAAGACAGAACTAAGACCTTCACTTCCCCATAAGACAGTGTTCAGGTCTCTTAAATGGCTGCTTCAGCACTGTGCATGGTAAGAGAAAGAAAAGGAGGCAACATGCTCCCCCTACCCAGAGGTACCACATCTATCCAAGATCATTGACTGGAAAATGGGGCAACAAGGAAGGTGTACATTAGTAGCAGAAGGGACTGAATATTAAGAGAACCCATTCCCTGTGCCTAAATCTCTCTCCATTAAGTGATCTCCTGACCACTGGTTAGCCATTTGTTTACATGACCCGCTTTAAAATGATCCAAGAGCAGCAGTGTCTAGGAAGGGTTTAAAAATGTAAAGTAGTCGAATTATAAGAGAATCACAGGGGCTACCATCCTGAAAATTCATATCTGGCTCCAAATCCAGAACATGCATGCTGTAAATATGTCAAGTGTTTGAATTCCCTCGCTTGATACCTATTCTAGATCAGTTACTTAGAATTTTTTTAAAAAAAGCAGTGCAGAGCACCAGTGTGGAAAAGCCCTGAATACTATAAAAATAAAGGGCATGATAGAGCCACAAGCACAGCAAAAGGGGGCAACAAGTCAAACACCAGCTCCCCTCCCTTGCTGTGGCCAGTGACTGGGTATCAGTTGGTAATGATCCTTGCTCAGGTATCAAGGTACTGCCATGCAGGAAACTCATCAGGCAACTGAAGATGGCTCTTGCTGGCATCACCCACTGTCTGTCTTTTCTGGAAGAGGCACTTTTTTTGGTAGCTGAACACGTATGGGTTGTTTAAATTGCCAAGACAGTTGCCAGGTTTACTGTAAGTGCTTGAGGGGGGG
>NW_017306578.1:1107707-1110690 GCF_000935625.1 Nanorana parkeri
CAAACTGTTTATGCAGTACATAAAGAGGAACTTCACTCCTTGTCGTGTTTTCTTTTTCTTCCATTTGATGCAGGGTTCGAGAGAAAAAAAAAAAAAAAACCTCGCCTGCCCAGGGAATCAAGCTTTGTTCCACTGGGAGCGGCTGCTCTGCTGACCCAGGTCACCATTTTCCTGCACTCAATCATCAGGAGCTAGCAGTCTCTTGTGGGTTTATTTGAGCAGCCCCCAATGACTCACCTCCAGGTCCACCCTCCATATGCTCTGTTTCCCAGCTCATGCATCCTGGGATATGTGATGTAGATATTCCCGGGGACATGGCAATCTCTCCTAGGCAAGAATGTGGGGGGGGAAGCTGGGAAAAAAAACAAGGCTTTCCAGATTGAGCCAGAAAGATGAAGTTAAGAGTGAAGTCTGCTTTGATTTCAGAATGTTTTCCCATTGCTAAACTTGAGAACTATGGGGTCAGTGTTTTTCCCCATAGTTCTCCTTAGGGTAACGGGAGGACACAAACTAGCGTCCTCCCATCACCCTAAGCTCAGTATACCGCAAGCTACAGCTCACGGTATGCTGAGACGCCGCAGCGGATCCCGACGTAGATGACGGGATCCACCCAGCTGCGTGAGTGACAGCTGGCTCTGCCTATCTAGAGGCAGAGCCAGCTGTACCCGTCCGTTCCGCCAGTCAGCACTGGCGGAGCGGGGAGAGGGGAATCCAGCCCATGCCCCTGTCACGGCAGAGCCGTGACAGGATCGAGAGGTGAGCGAACCTGGTATGTGTTCGCTCACCTCCCGATCTACTGAGCCGACCTGCGACAGTCTCATTGTCACAGGTCGGCTAGAACTATGAGGTGAGTGGAAATCACTCATCTCATAGTTTTCCTTTAAGGTGCCCACACACCGTATGATAATCGTATGCGATCGACTTTTCGTACGACAATCGTAAGGTGTATGTGTAGTGCCCGACCGACAATTCGTCCAGGTGTTTTTAACTACCGCTGATTGAACCTTGCGATAATCGGGGTAGGATGGGGTTGCCGTACGATCACCGGACGAGAAGTTTCATCCGATAATCATAAAAGGTGTATGGGCACCTTTAGACTGCCACACATCTTTTGACTGAAGATTCTCATATTTTACAGATGTGTCACATTAGATCCACTGATAAAGCAGCACATGGCCTTGTCCCAGCAGCAAAGAGCAGAAGCAGATGACATTTATAGCAATATCTTCTTTATTAGCAGCTGTCATGTGTGGTAACATTTAGCAGAGGCAAAACAAGTATAAATCAGACCGTAAAAATGTCATTTCATCACAGTAGTATTACTTTGACCAGTTTCTTCCTTTAATCATCTCCTCCGCAGAGTTTCAACAGCGCTGCTCCATAGTCCCCAGAGGTATCCGACTGAAGGCAACAAATATTGGGGAAAACAAAATGTTATGTCTAAAGCACACCTTTATAAATTAACCATCATCAGAAACAGATGAAAGAAAATAATGCTGACTGATGAAAGAGCCCGAACCCATTGTTTATAAAAAAAACAAAATCTTCCAGCTAGAATTAGCAGAAATTATCATTCGGATGGTTGGCCCAGTAAATTTATCTGCTATTGACAGGGTCAAAAAAAATATACTTTCCCCAGTGAGAAATAGCAGCCAGCGGTGCCAACTGGAGTTCTAAATCTGATGCAGAAGAGGTTGGACTTTTTCAAAAATATACTACTGTTACTATAACTTTTACCTTGATTGCTGAAAACAGGGACTCCCCAGACAGCTTCTTATATTCGGCACGGATATCCAACATATCAATTTCTGATCTGGAGACCATGGCCCTTGTAAGAGTGAATTCATCCGTTCCTGCACCCTACAATGCAAAGGACAATTCTAAATAAGGAAGGGGACTGCATATATGAATGAAGTAGCTACAACAAACATGGAGAAAAAAAAAGCACACAGACTATTATACAGGATTTCTATAGCACCAACAATTTGCACAGTGCTTTACAATATCAATCATTTTCACATTACAGAAGAACCAATCTCTGCACTTTTTGGCTAAGCCACATAAATGTTAATTTATCTGATACGTGCAGACCATAAGTCAGGTCCTTTATAAACGTTAAATTATATGCTAGCATTTTTCACTACTATAACATTGTTATTTTGCAAATATTTAAAACAGTTCTATGTTTTTGTAGTTATTTCATATCTTAAGATATACATGTGAAGATCGTATCTAAGCATGTTAATGTTTCAAAAACCGTATTTTATGTATAGGCCGTCATTTTATATGAGCATGTTTGGTGTGTGCTGGTTACATAAGCAATAAGCAGGCCCTTCCTGCTGGACCTTGTGTCCCTATTGATGAGGTCTGTTCAATAAGTTGTCTGCAATCTTATGACGTGAAGCACTTGACATGACACCAGAAAACCATGATGAGACTCAGAGCTTTTAGAATGACAAATCAAAAAAAAATTATAAAAAAAAAAAAAAAAAGTAATTTGGTAATGGCAATATGTTCTATATTGATCCAAGTAGAGAGCGATTTGTCCACTTTAATACAGGGCACTTCTGTGAAACGTAGATAATCTGAAAGCCGAGAGCTACTATTTGACTGCAAAACTGAATCCCATATATTTATATGTGGACACACACACACACACACTTGAAATTCTGCATTAGTAAAAAGGCACATACCGTGTTTCCCCGAAAGTAAGACCTACCCCGAAAATAAGACCTAGCGCTATCTTCAGGGATCTCTGTAATATAAGACCTACCCCGAAAATAAGACCTAGTTCGGTAGTAGGTCTTATATTACGGAGATCCGCTAGGTCTTACTTTCGGGGTATAATAGAATTTTACATGTCACGGCCACAGCTCCCTCCCTCCGCCAGGCACGCCCGCCCACCTTTCTGGCTCCATACACGGCATTAGGGCAGAGAGCGGCCGCAGCTCCGTCCCGCCCTCCCCCGCCAAGCACGCCTCCC
>NW_017306578.1:1111513-1112886 GCF_000935625.1 Nanorana parkeri
CCAGGCACGCCCCCTGCCCGCCCACGTGTCTGGCTCCATACACGGCATTAGGGCAGAGAGCGGCCGCAGCTCCGTACCGCCCCCCCCAGCCAGGCACGCCTCCCCGCACGCCCACCTGTCTGGCTCCCTGGACGGCATTACAGCTGAGAGTGGCCGCAGCTCCCTCCCTCCCGCACGCCCATCCGCACGCACGAGCGGACAGCTGCAGCCAGGTACACATAAGACACCCCCCGAAAATAAGACCTAGTGTCTTTTTTTGTGAAAAAAAAAAATATAAGACACTCTTATTTTCGGGGAAACACGGTATATACAGGAACCAGTATTAATGCTACAGCAAAAATAACTGCAATCGTTATTTCTGGGTGAGGTTTACTCGGTTGTTGTATAGGCCATACAAGTCCGTGAATGTCCTAGAGGCACTTTCTGAAAAGAAAAAAAAAAACAAAAAACAAATTGCATAGAAATACCTTAATGGCTTTGCGTAACGTTTCAGCAAAGAAAGCAGGGGTGTTCCTTGCACATTTTACTGAACAAAAAAAACCAAAAAAAAATACTGTAAGCATTACAGTTTAAAACATTTCAGTACATTAGATGAATACATTTCAGATTATTGTCCAGTAAAGATTAACAGAACTTGGTTGCCTTGTCATTTTTACATTAGGAAGGGGAAAAAAAAAAAACCCACAACACAGAACATAATGAAGTGTTCTCAATTAGTGCAGAAAAACCGTGCAGCCGTGATTTCTTACCTCCCCGCTGGGCGCAGCAGGGAGGAGAGAAAGTGACAGCTCAGCCGCCTATCACAGTCCGGCAGAGCGGTGTGGGGGCGGAGACAGCGCTGTCACAGGAGGCTGGGCTTTCCTTCCTACACTGCTCGCTCTGACACAGACACACGCTGTCACAGGAGGCTGAGGGGAGAGCAAGTTACATACACTCAGCGATCAGTGATCGCTGAGCAAGTTACATACACTCAGTGATCGCTGAGTGTTTGTAGATAACTGAGGACATGCTATGGTTACTGTATCCTCAATTATGAATGAATAGGAGTGATCTTTATCCACTCCTGTTCATTCATAATTGTGGTTATAGTAATCATACTATATTCTTAATGAACAGGAACACTCAGTATAGAGTATTCCTGTTTATTGATAACTGGACACAGAAAAAAAGAGATTAAGGACTTTGTGTTCTCAATTTTAAAAGGGAAATATCAGGGGTCTGTTTAGACCCCAATATTTCCCCGAAGCCCCTAAAAGTAAAGTAAAAAAATGTAATAAAAAATGAATAAATATTTAAAAAATTAAAAAGTTTATTAAAAAATAAAAAAATAATTTTAAAAATGTGAAAAAATGCAAATAAAAACATGTGGGGGG
>NW_017306578.1:1112959-1130721 GCF_000935625.1 Nanorana parkeri
AAAAAAATTCTGCCCCGGGCGCCCATAACTCTGGTTACGCCACTGTGTCTTTCAGACTTGTAATCTCTATCCTTTGACATTAATGGGTATCCTCCAGAAACCACTGACAAGCCGCAACAATAAAAAAAAAAAACCCACCTCAAGAGTCTAGTTTACTGCCTGCTGATCTGAAGGATTTAATGCTTTTTGAGTCCGTCACTCACCTGGAACAAGCATGCAGCTTTTGAAGCGTGAATTTAGAACGTATTTGTTCTGAACCAGTAGCTTAGATGGTATCAAAGTCTTCCATATCAAAATAATATAATTATACATTCACAATCCGATTACCCTTTCATGTCTTTGTGGCCAGTTTTCCCCCCATCAATGGAGTGTTTTGGTCAAATGAATGCTCTGGTTTAGGGCAATTGAGGAGACAGCTGTGTGCAGTCCTGCATTAAGATATGTACAGTACTGTGTGGTGTCTTGATGCATCTGACAGCCTTGTAACACATTAGCTGCCAGGATAAAATTATGACCACCGTCACTCCTTATATTTTGTTTTAAGGTTCAATCCAGATTTCCATTGTAGGTCAGCGACTAAGCACTGAAGCAAGGATTTGGATGGCAGCCACAGAGCCTGCATCTTTTAACAAGTTCACAATGGCAATTTCCTATTTCTATCCGGACACATTTTCTATGACAATACATCACTTATGCAGGCAATTATTTTCTTCAAGGAGAAGTCTAATCTTACCTATAGCAAGAAGCAAATCTTCAAGGTGACCAGATATTTCGCCAGCTATGCTGTCTTCAATCCCTTTATTGCAGATTTTCTGATATTCATCAAATGCTGTGTAAAAAAGCAAAAAGACATCCTTGAGTAAAGGATATTGTAATAAAGTAAGGCCTCAGTCACACGTTCTAGGTCTATAAAGCGGATTCCTGTAGCTAGAAGCACAGGTGTATGCAAGCAGTAAGGTGGGAAAGTTGGTTAGACTAAGAATCCATTTTGTATTGGTGTTCAAAATCTTTTCTGTCTTTTATAACAAAACAGTGGTCTGTTTAATGCTATACTTCATAAGACTGTGGCCTATACTCTACTATATTTATGGCCAATAGACCAAAAGGTCAAATATTTAGTGAAAAACTGTCCACCACAGAGCTTTTTTTTTAGTTCTTAACTAGAAAGAAATGTCATACTTAGCCTGAGTTGTGGAAAACTTCTCAGACAAAGAACTTCAATAAACTTGTCTTCATCTGTCCCCCACTTTTTCTCCCCTGCATTGTACAAAATCTAGGTAGAAGAAAAAATTAAAATGAATACAAACAATGCAAGGCACGTCTCCAGCCACTGTTTTGTTAGCCATATGCATATTTCTGCAACCTCTGAAAGGCTCAACAGACCCCCACCTGGTATTCAATACCTGTGTACCATGCTACATTATACACTTCCAGTATAAGTTATTGAGAAGTTGGTAAATATATTTGAATAAACTGTGTAACATACCTAGCAAAGTTATTGTTTCCTATACTTCTCAGCTCCATCTATTGGCCATACAGTGCTGTGAATCTAGTTCACACAGTGAAGAGCTGCGCAAATGGTTTATAAATAAAGCCCTGGTCTAGCCTTTTATACAGAAATGTGGTTCCAGCACCCACAAAAGGTAGGGGATGCCTGCATTATAACAAGGCAGAAATCAGTGGTGTCTACTAGTGAAAAGTAAAAAGATAATTTTTCTTCTTCCAAGCTGGCAATGTAATGTAGACAAAAGGCAAAAATCAAAAAAGAGGCGCTTTGAGCTCACTGGGGGTCTTCAAATAAGAACTGCAGCCATCTAAAAATCACACTTTGCTTGGTTAAATGTTCTCAACCCAAGAATTGAATACAGTGCAGCTTACCAGTCTTAGATGTGGTGACTGCATTAGTCTTAATGTTTCAGGCTAAAAACATTTTAGGCAAGTATGGAAAATACCTGTTGAATTTGCCAAAAAGCAGTATCCTTGCAATTCCTAATATCAAACAATGTCAATATCAATCTTCCTTCTAAGCCATCTTCTGTAAACTACTAATTCCTCAGCCCCAGTGTAATGGAGATAAAGAGAGGAAGACATATTTGTAGTCCTGTCCCGACTGCTAACCATGACTCCCTTTATAGATACAGTGGCGTAAGAGCGCATAGCCACCCTAGGACAGAAAATCATTTTTCGCAGGATCACCAAGGTGAAAATAAAACCTAAAGAAGGAGAAAAAAAAAAAAAAAACAACTTACACAGCCACAGTCATATAAGGACTGGTAAGCTGCAATATATGAAACTTTACTTCTTGGGTTGAGATGCACTTTAACAGACAACCCAGGAGTGAACCAATGTTAAAGTTCTCAGCTTTTTCCACCCCAATTGCTTGTCCCTCCCTAAGGCCAACATGTTCTGCATGCTTTTGGTCCCTTCACATAACTGCTAGGACTAATTTTACAAATAACCAAAAAAAACAGGCATTTGTGCAAGGACCAGCTCAGATGCTGCTAAGAGCACTGTTTGTAGCTGTCACAATCGTTTTTATTCTAGTTTTGGACAGAGTGGGCCTATGTTAAATTTTATTGGGAGTCTGCCATTGCTGACCTCATAAGCAAACCGGTTGCCTGGCTGTCTTTAATGTCAATGTCCTGGAAATTAATGCATATTAGACAGATTGATGCAGATAGAGTGAAGATCTTCAGTTTAGCAAATCAGAAAGTAGTGAAGACAATGGGGCAGAATGACAGTCAGGCAAACATTTTCAGGAGAGGTGAGCAATGGACACTATACTATGGGGGGTATTTATCAATTGAGCAATAAGAATCTGGACCAGTTGCCTATGACAACCAATCAGCATCTCTCTTCAGTTTGCTCAGGTAAGATTTGAAAATTTGAAAGCGAAGCAATTGGTTTCAGCGCAAATCTGCTCCAAATTTTGTCTGCTCCAGCTGTGATAAATTCCCCCCACGAGTTTGATTTCCACTTTATGAAAGCAGTATATAATCAGTTTGTTTCTAATCAACCTCGGAGCCCTAAAATATATCTGATGTGTCCTCTATTAAATCTGCAGTATACGCTAGATACACTACAAGGTGAAAGTTAATTTGCACTGGGCTTACTTACATCTTGAAGCAGCCATTAAAACATAGTTTCCCCAATTGTGTCTAATCTTTTTCCAGCTCCTTATACTACTAGAACACCAAAGAAAATAGTGGTGGACCCTCTGTTAGACCTGCTCATCAGCTAGATTTCCCATGAAGTAGCATCCACTGCCAGACTCACTTCCTTACTGGCTGCAATAAATTACCAATTCTTTGCATTAAAATATGCACACTGCTTATCAGACAGGGACTACAAATGACTATTTGATAAATAGGACTGTTTAGGAGGCAGAATTTCCAAGTCATTAGTATGCTAAGTGAGGGCGGCAGGCTGTATATATCAATATCAGGTGTCAGTGGTACACAGCTGCAGGGAAGGCCTGTCTAGCTTAATTTACCTCAGCATCCTTTTTAGCAAGATGTTCATCCACTTTTGAACTTTCCTCACGTCTTGCCTGCAGAATAAAAAAAAAAAAAAGGAGAATCAATTTTTATAGATTAAGTATATGGAGATTGATTGTGTTTTTGTAAGCAAAGCTAAAGGCCTCAATCCATTCATGGTGGTAAATTTTACCACAATGTTCACTAAAGACTTCAGTACAGCATCTTCATTAGGTTTTAGATCCATACCAAAACCTTCCATCAAAGGCCAAGTTTAAAAAGAAGAAACTCTTATAATTGCTGCAATGTTCTAGTGAAAAATCACAACATATGTCAGACATGTTTCCCAATTAGTTTAACATAAAAACAATAGAATGGATACGTGATTGTAAAGTGTACACTGTGCAGAATTACATGCATTCTATCAGCAGACATACCAACCTGCAAAAACTAATTTCAGGGAGGTGCCCTCTCCCCAAAAAAGGAGAACTTCAGGTCCACCTCTGATGATTGAAAGCAGCAGAGGGCAGGTGCAATAGCCAGCCTGCTATTGCAATTTGAAATGACCAATAGCAGCTTAGCTTTTCATTCCCCTGCTATCTTTTATTTTATTTTTTTATTCTGACAGCAGCCAGTGACAGAATACAAAAAAAACAAAACACAGATCAGCAACCGCAGATAGCAAGGGATCCCAGAAAGGTTTACTCTGCTAGAAAGAGCAGAGTAAACCTTTCCGGGATGAAACATTTCTCTCGCGGCCGTCAGGAAGCTGCTATCAAATAGCAGGAGACTCCCGGAACCTCTGGGAGAGTTGGTATGTCTGTATCAGGCTGGTATTAACATACAGAGCCAATCAACTGCCAGTGTTATGGAATTGATGGACATGCTGTTATAGCTAAACTACCATTCATACAAGTTCTATATGTATCTTTTTGATTGAAAAAAACTTTATTTTATATAAAATACATTAAAAACAAGCTACTATTTCAGGATACATTCCACCCTGTACTGCGACGCAGCGCAAGACCACATAGTAATACATCACATTCACACAAATACAAATGGCTCAGGGGCAAGATGCCCGTTATGTAGCACAAGACAAGGGGACTGGGCCACCCACGTCATTCATGACACCGCTTTTAACCCCTTACTGAATGTGGTCCGCAGGATCCACCGCAAAATACCTTTGCAGCGCAAACCCTAGTTCCGCATGTCCTACATGGCACAGTGATAAACAACTTTTATACTTTTATTAAACCTTCAAAAAGCAATAGATGTGATGGGGGGTAGGGAAAAGGGATAAGTGAGGGGGGAAAAAGATCACAAGCCCAAGCTTTACTGAAGGAAGAAGGAAACGGACACAAAGGGAGAGCGAGGAAGGGGAACTATTCTCAGACGTCCTCTTCCTCTTTATAGTCCATAAGGTGATTAACCAGTCTGCGACAGTACTCAATGGACATCCTCTCCCTTTGGAGGGTGAGCTGCTTCCTGGCACACCCCAAAGTGTCCTTTAAGCAACACATCACCCACCAGGCGCCATCAATTTCTTCTTCAGTAAAAGATACCACAGAACAGTCCATACAACAACCAAAAGTGAGTAATCACTGTCAGTGGCAAAGTCTTTTAGTTCATGTTCCAATGCCCTCAACACGGCTTGTGTGACAGGGCAATGCTAGAAGAGGTACAGAGCAGTTTCCTTTTCAGTGATACACCAGGGGCAATGCTTGTATCGCCACAGGTTTCTGGCATGCATGAAAGTTCTTACGGGCAACGCTCCGTGGATTGCCATCCATGCCAGATCTATGCCTGTTGGTAAGTGTTTCGGCTGACACATTTCTCCAAACAAACTAGAGCCATGCATCACTTCAAGCCCACCTGCACCAAGAGAAACCTATAGGCTGCCATTGCTGACCTTGTATGAAAATGCTAGATGCCGGTCTGCTTTAGTATATTGAGACACTGACCCAGAAAAACTATGCAGGTGGGGGAAATTATTGTGAAGTCACAACACATTCTACATATTACACAGATTAAAAAAATACTGAAGCCACCAGGTAACATGGCAGCCAGAGACCTGTATAGTATTTAGTGATGGAGATGTCAAAAGTGACAGCTTCCACTGTACATGACTCCTTTAAAACTGCATAGTACTTGCAAGAACCCCACCACATAAAATATGATGGAATGAAGGACATATTAGAGTATTGAGAAAATAAAATACCTGCTATCCTCATACACTAATCTGTTGATGCCATTATTTACAGCTGAATTCCAGGCAAACAGATACATACACGGCTGAAATACAGATTTTTGAACTGTTTTACCGGCTAAAAGGATTTGCATTTCTGATAATTCATTCCATGGATTTACACAGCCAGCCTGGAGACCTGACATTTATCTACTGAAGTAATACAACTGCCCCCAGCATGTGGTTGGATAGTGAAGTAGAAGCAGAGGACTCATTAACTTATCCCTGTACAGGGATTCAGGCTAAGAAGTCAAATTATTTGATGCTTTACAAATATACTACGCGAATTGATTTTTTTCTTCGCCTCAAGATCAGCTCTAATGTTTAATTTGATAAATCTAAAAGAACCTTTAAAAGGTTTGCAGTATTAAAATGTAAAACTGAATAGATGCACTGCATTTGGGTTTCAAAAAGCTCTTCTGTGAACAGCTGGCTTTAAATAACATATAATAACATTGTGTGAATTCCAAGGCACACAAAAATGTCTTGCAACAGGCTGGCAATATGCTCGGTGGCACTTGTACCCTTGCCAAAAAAAAAAAAAAAAAAAAAAAAAAAAAAAAAAAAAAAAGTTAACCATGCTTTAATTTAAACGACAACTGAAGAAAATGTATTCAAATGTTAATATTTATAGTCTTACATTAGCTAAAAAGAGCAAGGCTTTCCTAAAGTCGCCGGAGGTCTCTGAACTGATGTTATCTCCAAGGCTTTTCCCGTATACTGCAAGAAAAAAAAAAACAATGCATTGAGAGTTGTCTGCAGACATCTTTTACCGTAAAGTGTAAAGCTGGCCACACACGGCAGAGCTGAACGAGAAAAATAGCAGGGGTGGATCAATTTCCTCTGCCAGCTATTGAATTCGATCATCCAGCGCCCTCAACTCCTCAATCAGAATTCCTGGAAACAGTCTCCTGGACATCCATTGGACCCTATGCTCCTGCCAAGGTTGCCTTGAGCATGAACCATTGCAATACAAATAAGTGATTAGTGAGGTAGTAATGGGAGAATGACTCTTGCTGCCTACAAACCATAAGACATTGCTACTGCCGTTGGGCATAGCATTCTGTACAGTCTGTTTTCTCTGTTGCTTAATAAAATAAATACTTCCTCCATCAACCACTATGCTACTACCGGTAGCAGCAGAAGATGGCAAAGAGGGACACTGGGTAGAATCATGCTAAAAAAGCATGTGAACACAAAACAGTGATATACTTTCATTCCCAAGACACGATGACTATCATGTAGAACAGCCTCTCTTTTACCCAAAAGGAAATTCTAAAAAACTTTAGGTCTCAGGAAACCCCTGCTAAAGCCAACTAATTGGTGATACGCGAGACAAATGCTCTTACATTGGTAGTCAGTAGTCAGAAAGCCCCCCCCTTATAGTGGTGGTCAAAATGTCATCCTTATGCATGGCTAAAAAGATCATTGTGGTCATGCTGCTGGGGCTCAATCGGCCACAATTCAAGGAACTCCTGGCAAACTCTGTAGGACTCCTAGAGTGCCACACAACACTAGCTGAAAACGTCTGCTGTAGAAGGATCTATCTGCAAAACTGATTTTAACTTGGGAAGTCACAGGAAGCTGTAAGAAGCACCACAATCATATGTTTAAAAGGAACCTGTCAAGATAGTAATATGGTAGTTGCAATTGCTGACCTTTTTTCGAAGGTGCATTTTCTGGGGCTGTTATCTTTATCCTTGCTACATTACTAGCAAGTCACTGACCTGTAACATATCAGGTGCCAGGATGGCACAGTCTCATTCCAGGTTAGTATGAAATTAGCAATGACAGCTCCAGTCCTGACAGGTCCCCTAAAAAAACACATGGATCCATAGCCATTTCAAAAAATCCTGTATGCATGTACACTTCAATAATAAGAAAGCAAGCATGCAGTATTTGTGGTTATGTGTAGTGTACCTGTGTAGAAAGCATCTCCAACTTCTTTTATTTGTTTGCTGGTCCTAGATGCCAAGATTTCTATTAAGATACTTTCAGTTGTCCCTGTGCCCTGGAATTAAAGGAGAGAAAATGCACAGCAAGCTTTAATATGAACAAATTTAGGAGGAAGCCCAATTATATACAGTATAATAAATTTTAAAAAAAGAGCACCATTTTAAAGTGCACACAGTGGAGAACAAAATCTGATATGAGCTTATTGAGCCTTGGAGGAAGGTGAAATCATTTTTACTTGGGAAACTACGCATAGTGGATTACAGTGGATAGGTAGACAGCCAACAACAATATAATGCCAACATTTTGTACAGACAGTCCCTGATATTCTGCAGTTTAAAGCAGAGGACGTGAGTACAAAGAGCAATGGGAATGTGCAAAGTGCAAACACCTATAGCAACTATCGTGATTTCATCTCACCAGTTTAGAATAGACAGAATAAAAGCAGTCTATTCTATGGGGGTAAAAAAAAAAAGATAAATCAGTAAATATCTGCAGTGCATGAACATTTCTCTGTGTTTTGTCTCCTTAAAATGGCTAGTATAGAAACATGCCTAATAATCCTCCCAGAAATCCAGTGAGACCAATCTTCCTGTAGTAATCAAAGTCCTCTAGCTGCACTGAAATCTCACCAAGCATCCCTATCTCATTCTTTGAACCCCCTTCTCATCTCCATAACATAAGTGTGAGGTGTTCTGTAGTCCAATAGAGTACTGAGGCAGGGCTGTCAACCACGCTAGGGACTACAGCACAGCCAGTGTTGTCAGCACACAGCAGAAAGTTAAGAACAGACCGGATTCCTGGTAGGCTCGATAGGTATTCTTATGTATTTACAGATATACAGGAATTTTCTGTATTTAAAAGAGACAAAACAGGGATAAATAGACCTGTATTGCAGAGATATACTGTATATGATTTTGTAGTTTTGCCCCGACATACCCTTTAATAAATTAGCCATTGGTGCTTTATTACCAAGATGTAACAGAGAAAGGAGGCCTGTATGAATTTACAATTTCCAGCATCTCCATTCAAACATTTATCTAGCAATGCAGAGTGAAAAACATAATTTAGAATTGTTTTCCAATCCCCATGGATAGACAAAGCAATCACTTTGATATGAGACTGACAATGTGCGACGAAGAAGGCAGGATGGGAGTTTGCGGTCACACGTCTGTCACCAACCTGTCCTGCACATTGCCCGTTTTCTCCTACACAGAAATCGCATACCACTATACTTTTTGTCAGTTAGGTACATTGATCACAATGACTGCCTCTGGTAGTATGACAGTTTTAATGATATTCTACAGAAATTACAGTGAATAGCTATATTTTCTTAGGGCAAAATTCATCATACAATAGAAAACTGAAATAGAAGAAAAAAATTGGAAAAACAGCAACAATCATAAAAACTGAATGCATCTAGGTTGTGTTGTAGTGTCTATTTCCAGCATACCTTCATGCCTTTTTGTAACTGCTTGGCATCAAACACAGCAGGAGGTAGAGTGAGGGAGACCAGAAGATGTCCCAAGTTGCCAGACAGGTCACTTTTCAAATCATCTTTTAACTTCTTAAAAAGACAAAAGGGGAACGTGTTGCGGTTACTAGTTCATATAGGAAAAAGCAAACTACAGACTCTTATTATTAAAACCGGTAATAGACATTAGACTGCAATCTTACATTCACAAACCATTATACCTCCAAATATAAAGATTCACTCACAGGTCCAACATTTACTCACCCCCACCCCTTCTCTGACAACTTTCCCTTGCTTTTAAGTGGTACACTGTCATATTGATTAGTATTGCTTCAGACCTGAAGAGAGGTCAACTCTCGAAAGCTTGATTTTGATTACGTTACCTTTCTTATCCAGTAAGAAAACAGTATCATTGCATACTGCAATACTCTGTTTTTATAATAAACACACACAATATTTTTAAGCTCCTAGATGCATCATACAAAGTTGCAAGTCAGTGTGCCTAAGGGCTCTTACAGGACAATAGGCTCAGCTAAACTAATCCAACGAAACCAGGTGACTTTTGTACCGGAGTTCCATAGGTTCTTAAAATAAAACCTATGAAAATGATGCTTTGCTGCAGGTAACACAAAATATTCACAAAGCCATTTACCCTGCACATTTGTTCAAATGCCCTTTCTGTGTGAAAAGAGGCAAAAATAAAACAATCATTCTTTGATTACGTTTCAGGTTGAATGTAATGTAATACCACATTATGGCCACTAGGTGGCACTGAGAATAGGAACATTTGCACATAATGTATCCTCAGAGATTCACAGGGCTCTGTGAATTGTTTATAAATAAAACCCATTATTACATAGATATGTTTTATGCATCAGCCACAAATGCAGGGTACAAATACTTTGGACATTCAAAGTGTATTTCCACTTTTGCAGTCAAATTTGACTAGACCCAGAAACCTCAGTGTCGTAAGGCAGAAGTACTAACCACTGTTTAAATATGGCATTTAAAAGGCTTGTTAAACAAGGCTTAAAAAATAAAATTATTTGCATCTACAAGATACCTTTCCACAGGCTGCTTCATATTCTTTTGCAATTAGCTTTCTCTGTGCATTGGACCTTTGAGTCAGAATGTTTATTAAGGAATCCTCATCAGTTCCTGAGAAGAGGGGAAAAAAAAAAAAATCAGAACAGTACCACCATTATGGTTTACACAGACATCTACCCAGCATCTGACAATATTACATGCCCCATATGACACCAGAATCCCCAAATGCTGCAAACTTCGGCTCTCCAGATGTGATGAAACTACAAATCATGCCTCTGCAAGTCATACCTGTGGCTGTCAGAAGCTTGCAATGCCCAGAAGGATTTGTCGTTTCACCACAGCTGGAGGGTCGCAGTTTGGCTATCTCTGCATAGTGCTTTGCAGAAAAAAATACCTTTAACTTTTATTAAAACACTCGTAGGTAATAGTGCACTTGAATCGTGCGCAAAACACTGCACTCAATACAGGTCAAGCCAGGTGAACAAACAGCCGATTTTGAACTGGAAATTGCTACTTCTCTATTCATATTAAATACACAGACTATTGTTTTTTTATATTAGCATTGATGTATGGACAGGCTTCACTTTGCACCTTTTTAGTGCTGTATTATACTGATGTACTTTGCGCATTATTTAGCTATTGCACCTGAAAGCTTTTTATAGTGATGGAGCTCTGCACTCAGAATACATCGAGCAGCCATAACATTATGACCACTCGCCTAATGTTGAGCAGGTCCCCCTTTTGTCGACAACAGCCCTGAGAATTTGGAGGCCAGGTCAACACCTTAAACTCGTTGTGTTCCTCAAGACACTCCTGAACCATTTCTGCAGTGTGGCAGGGCGCATTTATCTGCTGAAAGAGGCCACTGCCATCACTAAGTACACCATGAAAGGGTGTACTTAGTCAGCAACAATGTTTAGGTAGGTGGGACATGTCAAAGTAACATCCACATGAAAACGCAGGTCCCAAGGTTTCCCAGCAGAACATTGCCCAAAGCATCGCACAGCCTCTGCTGGCTTACCATGTCTCCAAAGTGCATCCCCTGGTGCCATCTCTTCCCCAGTTAAGACACACACCTCATTCATATGAAGTAAAAGAAAGTGTGATTCATCAGACCAGGCCACCTTCTATTGTTTCGTGGTCCAGTTTTGATGCTCACGTGCCCATTGTAGGAGCTTTTTGCTGTGGACGCAGGTCAGCATGGGCACCCTGACCGGCCTGCGGCTATGCAGCTCCATACACAACAAACTGCGATTCTTTGTGTGTTCAGACACCTTTCTATCTGAACCAGCATTAACTTTTTCAGCAATCTGTGCTACAGTAGCTCTTCTATTGGATCGGACTACATGGGCCAGCCTTCACTCCCCACGTGCATCAATGAGCCTTGGCTACCCATGACCCCGTCACTTGTTCACAAGTTTTCCTTCCTTGAACCACTTTTGGTAGGTACAGTTTTGGAGCTGCTGTGACCCAGTCTAGCCATCACAATTTGGCCCCTGTCTCAGTGAACATACGGTTATCCGATTGATGTATATTCACTGTTCAATGTTATATACCGTGTGTCCCCGAAAATAAGACAGTCTTATATTTTTTTGGGGCTAAAAAAAAAAAAAAAAAAAAAAAAATGGCCAGAATGAGAGAAGCGGACTTTCATTATCGATTCCTCACAGGGGGAGTGCATTTGGTATCACTCTGCCTGTGACAGGAGTTGGCGCTACAGAGGAGGCATTGGCTCATGCGGCTCTGCTTCCTCTAGCGCTGGCTTCGTTGGCATCGCTGATTCTCTCCTGCCTCTTCCGCAGCTCTTCATGTTCCCCCCTTAGGCCACCACCGGCCCTGGGAATGGTCACAACTAGGTCTTATTTTCGGGGTAGGTCTTATATTTTAGCACTTCCCAAAAATAGTACTAGGTCTACAAAAAAAAAAATCCTGGCCAGCACACAAATGACTGAAGAGCACAGATTGAGCATGCATTTACAAATGAGCATACCTCAGGCCAGTGGCGGACCTAGGAACAAAGGGCCCCGGTGCAAGATTTTGCAGAGATGAGGTGGTCCGCCAGCCGCCGGATACCAATGTGATCAACGGACACTCCCGGCGCAGAGATGGGGGGGGGGCCCGCCGCATACCGATCCAATGGTAACCGGCGGCCGGACACAGACGACTCCCCCCATCTCTGCCCCGGGGCTTGTGTTTGGATGGCTACTGGGCACCCACTGTATGTTCAGGCCCCGGTGCGGGAGCACCGGCCGCACTTGCGGTAGTTCCGCCACTGCGTCAGGCAATGTAGAAGCATTTTTGGGGCATTTAGGTGTTTTGGTTTTTGTTGTTGTTCTTTTCTTCTTCTAGAAGCATGGAGCTGGAGCTCGCCATTTTTGTTTACGCTCATGTAAAGCCATTTACTAAAAAAAGGAGATGGATGTTATTTTTTACTGCTCAAATAAAACCCAAGAAAATTTTCTGGCACTTCCATTGAAGTCTATAGGTCCCCCCCGCTCCCCCCCTATAAATTGAACTCAATGGACTTGTGTAACACGATGCTCAGGTATAAACTATTGAAAATAACTGAATTCTTCATGCTGAGCATTGTTGTGCTTCAGGAAACATACAACAGAATGGTCAGGTCTGAATGTGGACTCGAGCTAGTCAGAGAGCAATGCGAGGACAGCATTGACATGGCTCCATAAGGCCTTATTCACAGTATGCTGGATGTGAAAGTCCATCCAGTGCAGTGTGTTTTACAGGCAGTTTTTTGTTTGCAACTGAACTGCTTTTACAGCAAGTGGGGGCTACTGGGGGCAGTCATAAAAAACAATAGGCAACCATCATCTGAATGCTCAGACCACCATGCCATTCCCCATACCATTTGCCTAAATTACTGACAAAAACTAGAATGGGTCTATGGATTCTTGTTGTATATTCCAAAGTCTGACCTTACCATCTGTATTTCACAGCAACTTTTGAGATTTGCTGGACCAGTCAATGATTTTCAAGCAACAGTCACATCTACTGTAACACAATTTTCCTGGTCTTGGCTGACAGCAGTAAAACCCAGTGTAGTGCTCTGCCATTGTAGCCTATCCGCCCCAAGGTCTGTGTGTTCAGGAATGACCATCTGCAAACTATTAATGTTAACACTAGTTATTTGAGTCTGACCATCTCACTACCAAGGCCTTTTCACCCATAGAAATGTTGCTCACTGGACATTTTTTTGTATTCCTCAGCACTCTCTGTAAACTCTAAAGCCTGCAGTGTAAGAAAATTCCAAGAGAAAAGCAGTTTCTGAACTGCTGCAATCACCAAGTCTGGCTCCAACAATTCTTCCATGATCAGAGTTGCTTAGGTCACGCATATTACTTGTAATATTTGGGCAACAAAACCTGAACCTCTTGGCCACGTCTGAATGCTTACTGTATAATTGAAGTCACAACATTTACTATTTGACTATTCGCATTAACAATTCAATGTGCATAATAATCGTCCACTGAGCATATATATACTAGCTTATTTTGCAATAGTCGAATGTACATAAAACACCAATAGCGAACTGTGACATTTAAGCGTTTTTGACATAAATGGATAAACCTGATGCAAACACAAGCGTGAAGACTGAATCATAAGTATTTACGCTAAGAATTAAATAAACTGCTAAAAAAAAATTAAAGGAACACTTTGAAAACACACCAGATCTCAATGGGGAAAAATATCATGCTGGATATCTACTGTATACTGGACTGGGTAATGTGTTAGGAAGGAAAGTATGAAAAATTATCAACCTACAGAGGGCGGAATTCAAAGACACCCCCAAAATCAAAGTGAACAAATGATGCAGCAGGCTAGTCTATTGTAGCAACTCAAAATGGTACTTCTTTTGTATGGCCCCCATGTGCTTGTATGGATGCCTGACGTCGGGGCATGCTCTTAATGAGACGGATGGCGTCCTGGGGTATCTCCTCCCAGATCTGGACCAGGGCATCACTGAGCTCCTGAACAGACTGAGGTGCAACCTGGCGGCGGCGGATGGACCGAGACAATGTCCCTGAGGTGTTCAATTGGATTCAGGTCAGGCGAGCGTGGGGGCCATACAATGGTATCAATTCCTTCATCCTCAAGGAACTGACTGCATACTCTCGCCACATGAGGCCGGCCATTGTCGTGCACCAGGAGGAACCCAGGACCCGCTGCACCTGCTAGGGTCTGACAATGGGTCCAAGGATTTCATCCCGATACCCAATGGCAGTATGGGTGCCATTGTCTAGCCTGTAGAGGTCTGTGCATCCTTCCATGGATATGCCTCCCCAGACCATCACTGACTCACCACCAAACCGGTCATGCTGAAAGATGTTACAGGCAGCATAACATTCTCCATGGCTTCTCCAGACACTTTCACGTCTGTCACAGACTCATGGTGAACCTGCTCTCATCTGTGAAAAGCACAGGGCGCCAGTGGCGGACCTGCTAATTCTGGTGTTCAATGGCAAATGCCAATCAACCTCCACGGTGCCGGGCAGTGAGCACAGGGCCCACTAGAGGACCACGGGCCCTCAGGCCACCCTCATGAAGTCTCTTTTGGATTGTTTGGTCAGAGACATTCACACCAGTGGCCTGCTAGAGGTCATTTTGCAGGGCTCTGGCAGTGCTCATCCTGTTCCTCCTTGTAAAAAGGAGCAAATACCGGTCCTGCTGATGGGTTAAGGACCTTCTTCGGCCCTGTCCAGCTCTCCTAGAATCTCCTCCATGCTCTCGAGACTGTGCTGGGAGACACAGCAAACCTTCCGGCAATGGCACGTATTGATGTGCCATCCTGGAGGAGTTGGCATGCCTGTGCAACCTCTATAGGGTCCAGGAATCGCCCCCACCCCACGTGCCATGTCCCCGCCATGCAATTTCACCCATACGGCAGGGGCAGTGACACTATGCGAAGCTGATTGCACATTAAAACAGAACCGTGGTGCATGTGTATCTTATGCAGGCTCAAGGGGCAGCTGCTTTGGGCCCCACAACAATGACTAGGCACGGGGGAACTGCTCCTTTTGCCCATCATTACAGACTGCCCTGTGCTGAACTCTAAGCAGAACTAAAATAATTAAAATTGTAAAATTCTAGGGCAGGGTTAGGCAAATTCCAGCTGTGGTTCAGCTACAAATGCCATTAGCCATTGTAAGACCGACAGCCACAGGCATGACTCCCAGAGGAAAATGCATGATGGGATATTTAGTTTTACCACAGCTGGGAGGTTCGGCATTTGCCTACTCCTATCCTAGGGTATGATCTAACATAGTAATACTTACTGTTGCTTGCAGATGCTCTTCTTGTTGCCGCCCCTCTCACCATCATCATGTACAATACAGGACCAGGAGCCTTGTCCCATTCTGATAAAGTGGTTGCTGCTCCTGCATTGTACATGACTTGAGTGTCCACCTATTTCCAGCACTGGAGAGCAAAGAAACAGATTGCCAACAGTCATGGGACCATACAGTAGGTAGGTATTACCCTGTGTTGGATCATCCACTATATAAACAAGCACCAAATTATTCAACAGTGGAGGTTATTATTGCCTGTGGGTTATTACTGTCTGTAGTTACACTTCCCAGTAGAAAATGATAAAAAAAAAAAAAACTTACCAAGGCCTTTGATTGCTTTTCTGACAGCATCAGCATCTCTGCCTGCGCTGAATCCAGGGGCATCTTTAACCGCTCCTCTGTTACCAACCTGTGATGTATCAAATATATCAAGCTATTACACTAGACCGATAAAAAAAATCTAGTACAGTTTATAAAAATTCAAGCTACAATAGAAAGAACTAAAAAAATACTAAAAATAATTCATAGCAATAAATTAAATATGTTGTTATGGTGAACATTAAATTGTCATCCTGTGTTGTGTTTTGAAGGTGTACATTTTTTTTAATGTTTTCAATTGCACATAGAAACAAAGACAATTCCATCAAGTTCAACTTCAAATTGCTATGCAGTGTGTGAAGAGGCCATGCTGCTTTCTGCATGAATCACAACACAGAGAAAGGGAATGGATGGGGCATACAGTAATTTGGGCTTTATGTTAACACATGAATAAAATGGCTTCCGTCATTTTACTTTCACATCTTTAAATAAAAAAAAAATTTCAAGACCAAGTACTGTCCCTCAAGTACTCGCTAATACCAATTACGGACACTTTTTTTTTTTCTGTGATATTTTTTTCTAAAACAATGCAAATGATTTTAGGACTTTTGTGGAGCACCAGGGCTCAGTCACAGCTGCAAACGCTGCACCCCTGGTAGTTTTGCCAATGACTCCAAGTTGTAAAAGGGACTACAAATCCCAGCAATACATTATACGGCAATGCAAAAGAATATGAAGCTACATACTCTGTTGCATGCGGCGTCTCTTTAGAGCTGTATGAGTGGTGTGGGGCTCTCCAGGGCTGTGCTGGACTCTGCGGGCAGGAAGGAGGAGATGTACGGCCAGACCAGCACAGTCAAAGACAGCCGCTGCAAGGTCCCCGGCAGGCTGCCTGAGGTCCCCAGAAATCGCGGCACCTCAGGCAGCCGAATCTATTAAAAAAAAAATGTAAAGTGCCAGTATCGGGGCAATTTTACAAGTACTTGTGAAAATGCCCAGTATCAGCACTGATGCTAGTATCAGCACATCACTACTTATGTATAACAAACTGCCTCCTGCTACAGCCAAATAGTTAACATTTGGACTCATCAGTCCAGAGTACCTGCTGCCGTTTTTGTATGGCCTTACATCTAAAAAGCCATACCTTCGACGTGAAAACAAGGTTAAGCGACTCAACTATGCACAAAAATGTAGGCACTGGGGTGCAGAAAAATGGCAGCAGGTGCTCTTGACTGATGAGTCAAAATTTGAAATATTTGGCTGTAGCAGGAGGCAGTTTGTTCACCAAAGGGCTGGACAGCGGTGCAGTAATGAGTGTCTGCAAGCAACAGTGAAGCACGGTGGAGGTTCCTTGCATGTCTGTAGGCTGCATTTCTGCAAATGGAGTTGGAGATTTGGTTGGGATCATGGAGTCCTCAATGCTGAGAAATACAAGCAGATAATTATCCATCATGGAATACCATCAGGGAGGCGTGTAATTGTCCTCAAAACTTATTCTGCAGCAGACCACCACCAAACACACAGCCCAAGTCATTAAGAACCATCGTCCACACAAAGAACAAAAAGAGTCCTAGAAGTTATGGTTCGGCCCCCACGGAGCTCCGATCAACATCGATTCTGTCTGGGATTACATGAAGAAACAGAAGGATTTGAGGCAGCTTACATTCGCAGAAGATCTGTGGTTAGGTCTCCAAGATGTTTGGAACAACCTACCTGCCGAAGTCCTTCAAACACTGTGTGCAAGTCTACCTAGAAGAATTGATGCCATTTTGAAGGCAAAGGGTGGTGACACCAAACATTGATTTGATTTACTTTTCTGTTCCATTTACTTTCCATTTTGTTAATGGATCAAAATAAACTATTAACACTTATTTCTGAAAGCATTCTTACTATACAACACTTTTTCATACCTGCCTAAAAAACTTTTGCACAGTACTGATTAT
>NW_017306578.1:1130827-1148735 GCF_000935625.1 Nanorana parkeri
GTAGGGGGAGGCTAAAATCCTGTCAGATTCCTATTTCTGTCTGTGTCCCTGTTCCAGGTTTTTCCTGACACTGCCGGGTCTGGTGAAATGGTTGTCAGCAGGACAGTAAATAGAGCCCTGGAACCAAGTAAAAGCATGACAGCAGTTCTAATCCTACCCAACACTATCCAGAACTAAACATATAAAACTATCATCAAAAGTGTGCACACCCAGGCAGAAATCCTGACATTTTGGAATTGACATTGAAAATATGAATGATCATGCCAAACAAATGGCTAGTGATCAAATTAAGCGATTTATTATCATGTATTTGTTTGGCTCCTTTTTAAAATCATAATGATAAAAGAAATCCCCCAAATGGCCCTGATCAAAAGTTTACATACCCTGGAATGTTTGGCTTTGTTACAAACACACAAGGTAACACACACACAGGTTAAAATGGAAATTAAAAGGTTCATTTCCTACGTCTGTGGCTTTTTAAATTGCAATTAGTGTCTGTATAAAATAGTGAGTTTGTTAGCTCTTACGTGAATGCACTTAGCAGGCAAGAAACTGAGCCATGAGAAGCAGTAAAAAAAAAAAAAAAACTGTCAAAAGATCTGCATAACAAGGTAATGGAACTTTATATAGATGGAAAAGGCCTATAGCGACAAGAATACCATCCCCACTGTGAAGCATGGTGGTGGCTCATTGATGTTTGAGATGGGGGGGGAGAAGAGAGCTCTAAAGGTACAGGGAATCTTGTGAAAATTGATGGCAAGATGAATGCAGAATGTTACCAGAAAATACTGGCAGACAATTTGCATTCTTCTGCACGCAATCTGTGCACGGGACGCTCTTGGACTTTCCAGCACGACAATGACCCTAAGCAAAGGCCAAGTTGACCCTTCAGTGGTTACAGCACAAAAAGTTGAACGTTCTGGAGTGGCCATCAGTCTCCTGACCTTAATATCATCGAGCCAGTCTGGGTAAATCTCAAATGTGTGGTTCATGCAAGACAACCAAAGACTTTGCATGACCTAGAGGCATATTGCCAAGACGAATGGGCAGCTATACTACCTGCAAGAATTCAGGGCCTTATAGACAACTATTACAAAAGCCTGCACGCTGTCATTGATGCTAAAGGAGGAAATACACAGTATTAAGAACTAATGGTATGCAGACGTTTGAACAGGGGTCATTTTTATTTGATGCCATGTTTTGTTTTAGGATTGTGGCCTTCTGTTAGATTAGCAGATTAGCTATTCCACCCGCCCTCTGCTGTGGTCAGTCAGCAGAGGTGGACCTGATGGAGAACTTCAGGTCCACCTCTGCTGATTGACAGCAGCAGTGAGCGGGTGCAGTAGCTTATCGGCTATTGGAAATTAAAATAGCCAATAGCAATCTAGCTATTAGTTCCTATGCCGTTTTTTTTTTTCTTTTCTGACTGACGGCGGCCCCGATGTCAGAAAAAAAAAAAAAGCAAAAGGGTTTTTTTATCGAGCAGATCTAATAGGGAGACTCCCGGAACATCCGGGAGAGTTGAGATGTCTGATAGTGTTAAATCGGATTCTCCCTTAAACATCACTTGATTGGCTCAGTATCCTCCCATCTTATAAATTTCTGTGCCAGTGTTAATAAAAAAAAAAAAAAGCTGCCTTACCACAAAGCAGTAGAGCATGACTAACAGTTCATCAAATAGCCACGTATTTTCTCCTACACAGTCTCCAACAAATTCTGAACGCAAATTATTGTTTTACCGTAGGCTGAAACATGACTAGTACACATCCTCTGTATCAGGAAGTTCTGATAATCGTTTTCACAAAAGATTTTCCATACTGTCACATTCCAGGCCACCTCACTACAGTGTGCACTGCAATGAGCTATTGTCCTGTTATCCAGGGCATTAAGCATAAAACTGGCTGAAGTACAGCTCACAGGCTTTGATACAACTTCAAATTGCATGTATTGTGGGGAGGTTAACCAGGTTCATTATAGACAATATTTTTGTAAAAGAACATTCATTCTATTAATGGGGTGCAGGGGCCTAATATAATAATTGGCTTAGTACAGTTAATACACCAAACTTTTTTTCTTAGTTTTAGATGGCATTAGAAAGCTACTCTGTTCACTGTAACAGAAAACGATCAGAATAACGCCAAGAGGGACCAAGACACCAATAAAAACACATAGGATGAAGTACAGGCTACTGTGCATTTAAATAGTAATAGCATGCACAGAACAAATGCTGGTTGTTAGAAACTGGATAAACTAGTTCTAATGCAATGTATGTACAGCTGCACATTCATACCATAAAAAGTCTGCAACTATTTAACCCATGGCTGCCACTTTAATAGCAACAACGTTATTGATAAAAGAATTCAAATCTGCCTTGTAAACCACAATCCGAAAACCACACCATGAAGGTAAGAGCCAAAATAAGCATAGGAGGAGATGTACATCCGGGAATGTGACTGCTTATCGAACACAAATATTTTATGTGGGTCTCAAGGTCATTTATAGCATACATGTCACCAGTAAATGTACAAAATCTTGCTACACCAGTATCCGTGCCGATACGCATAAAAATGCCCCGATACCAAAAACCGAAGCCGGCCCTTTAATGCTTCAAAATGAAGCAGCTGCCTTAGAACTCATGCTCGCTGGAGACCACACGGCAGCCTTCTTGCGAACCACGCAGCGCCTGTTTACAGCGCTTTCGCTGGCCCGCACATCTCCCCCTCCTGATATCCTATGCATGTCTCCCCCTCCTGAGGCACTCCGCCAAGACATCAGATCAGCACCCTGGAGCAGAGCATGTAGGAATACATATACAGCAATGCAGAATAAAAGTATTGCTGGGATTTGTAGTCCCCTATAGCCGATGCCATTCCACATTGCTGTATAATGGATTGATGTATTGCCCAGACCCTGTAGGCCCTGGCGCTCCACCACTGACTCCAAGCAGTAGAGGGACTACACATCTTAGCCCAGACAGAAGGAAGAGTGCCTCAGTAACCCCCACCATTGCTTGTTAACGCCCCCCCCACCCCCCCTTCCTTCACACTGCAACCAGACCAACCCACTTGCTTGAGGTTTCACAACTTTGTGAAAAGCAAATAACAAATGTTTTTTTATAATGTCTTTTGAGTTACAGTTTTTCATAACTATAAAGAAACTGTCCTTAAATCACTAGTCTGTATTGTTTTAGAAAAACGGTTACATGACACAAAAAAATGAAAAGGTAGTCTATAGTTAGTATCAGTGAGTACTTGAGGAAGTATCAGTAGTCATACTCAATCTGGGGGAAAAAAATGGTATCCATGCATCCCTAATTCAAAGTAAATGTAAACTGAATCAATAAATATCAGCTTTAACATGGTAACTAGCAAAAAAAGCGTGCCCGTTTAAGAACAGAAGAGGTTGGGGATATAACAAACAAAGCTAAAGAACTGTCTTAAGTGGGCAGTACATGCAGGAGAGGAGTGCAGAGAGTATAACAGTGTGCAGTATGTGCAAGAGAGGAATGCTGAGCGTATGACAGCAGGCAGTATGTGCAAGAAGAGTGTGGTGGGTATGACAGGGGCAGTATGTTTGGGAGAGAAGTACAAAGGCTATGACAGCAGGCAGTATGTGCAAGAGCAGGGTAAGGGGGTCTGACAAAGGGCGGTATGTGCAGGAGAAGAGTGTGGAGGGTAGAGCAGCAAGCAGTATGTGTAGAAGAGTGTAAATGGTACATGGGCGTAGGACTGGTTGTTGTGGGGTTATCACATTCACAAAGGAATGGGCACTGAGGGGTTAACACACATGAGCTGGGGACTGGGTGCTAAAGGGTCGATGCTTTTATGCAGATTTCTGGGGGGGGGGGGTTAATTCAAACACAATGAATATTCATCATTGAGAGGCTGATGCACTTGTTCAAGCAGATCACATACACTGCAAGTCAATGAGGGATTAACGCTTATAAGCTTGGGGTAGTTGACTAAGGAGTTAATACTCATTCTGTGGGGGCTGATCAAAATGTGTTATGCTTATAGGACACAGGGGAAAGACTAATGTGTGTCCTAATACATACACCCACACAAACACAATGCCATACAGCACATTAGGACGCAATGAGAAACATATTTCTGCAGAGGGGGAGGGGCGGAGATTTCTGCTGAACTGAGCTTTAAGCTGGCCATACACCTTACAACCATCGCACGACTTTCGTTGTGCGATGGTTGTAAGGTAATAAAAATTTCGTACGATCTGCCCATCTTGGACAGGCAGATCGTACTTGCGATCATCGCAAGTCCTCCCCGCTGAGGGAGGGCTTGCCGATGACTGCAATGCTGAGCGAGCAGTGTGCGATTGCGCACACCGGCCCATGCGGCTTTCGTCGTTCTAGGAAGACGAATGTCGTGCGACCGTACAATAGATGCGGTCACATGCTGCCCATATACCTGCCGATTATCATAGGATCGCAGGATCACCCGCGATTATCGTACGATAAATCGGCAGGTGTATGGGCACCTTTACTCTGGGCACCTTTACTCCATGCACCTTACAATTAGTGTTCGTTTTCTTTAGTCCTGTCATTCGTGTCCGCACGACTGCCCCATTATTATACAGGATTTATATAGCGCCAACAGTTTGCGCAGCGCTTTACCATAGGGCTACAACAACTAATCGACTAAGTTGATTATAAATCGATGATTGAAAAAGTTGTCAACGTTTTCAATCATCGATTAATTAGCTTTCGATTAGTTGGCCCTGTTCACGGCTCCACACACGCCGCACCTTCTACCCCGCCTCACGCTTGCCACGGCCAGACCCGCCCGTTTTCAATCCATCAGCTTTCGATTAGTTGGCCCTGTTCACAGCACCACACACGCCGCACCTTCTCCCCGCCTCACGCTCACCGCCCGCATCCAAGATCGGCACAGGGACGCAGGGAGAAGAAGTAAGGAGGAGCAGGCGTGGGGGGGGGAGGGGGGGGGTGACAGCCACCGACAAGACAGGTCCGATATCAGAAAAAAGTTGCTGGAAGACTGCTCAGGTAAGCCTGCACTTTCCCACACATGGTGCTCTATAATGTATTGCTGGGATAGTGGGATTTGTATTCCTCTATAGCTGATGGTGCATTGTGCTGTATATTATACAGAGCAACGTACCATCAGCTATAGAGGAATACAAATCCCAGCAATACATTATACACTGTATGTACAATGTATTGCTGGTATTTGCTGGATTCCTCTATAGCTGGTGGTATTCTGCATTGCCCTGTATAGGAGGTCTACAAATCCCAGCAATAATACATTATACAGCGCAATGCAGAATACAGCCAGCTATAATGTACTATTGCTGGCATTTGTTATATTCCTCTAGCTGATGGTATTCTGCATTGTGCTGATTCTGCGATGTACTATTGCTGGGATTTGTAGTTCTCTATAACCGGTGCTATTTTGCATTGATTGCTGTATAATTTTACACTTTCCATTTCACTATATTGTGCACCTCACTTTTTTTTTGTAATTGTGATCGTTGACTTCCCATCAACTGGCCGATTATTGTACAAAAACTCGATTTTGTTCGGATCGAATGGTAATCGCAAGGTGTTTGGCCACCTTAAGAGCTGAACCTCCAGACATTTCTCTGAGCTCAGTGAGCAGCGTCTATGAGAAGGAAATGGAAATGTGGTGGGAGGTTTTGACTGCAGACTGAGGAGTATGTAAAGGGAAAACTGAGGGTACGTTCACACCAGGGGCGGACTGGGCTGGGGGGCAGGGTGGCAATTGCCCCCCAGCCTCTCAGATGATTGCAAAAACGGCCCCTGCCGCAGCAGTAAAAATCGCTCATTTTTTAACCTCTTGCCGTCCGCCCGTAGTAAAAAAACGGACGGACGGCACTGCTGCATCTGACCCCTCCCGGCCGCTCTGCTGCAGCGGCTGAGAAAGGAAAAAATAAAAGAAGTGTTTCCTGCTGGAGCGGCGCTGGCCGTTTTTAAAAGGAGGAAAAGAATCCTTTGATGCCCGTGCAGCGATCGGGCTCCTCGGCTGCCACGAACGGCAGCTCCCTCCTCTTTCAGCTGCTATAGGCTGGGAGGGAGGCTGCACCCGATTGGCTGGCAGGATAGGTATGCTGAGCGGGAACTAAAGCCAGGAGACAGCATGAGGCGGCTGAAGGCATCGCTTCAGAAGATGCAGGCAACTTCCCTGCCCCCCACCACCAGGAGAGGAAGAGAAGAGGACACAGCACCTGAAGGAAGGAAAAGCGTCACTGCAAGTACCTGTTCTTTCGGCGTTACCTATGCACTGCACATATTCTGACCTCTACATTACACCGCTGACCTCTGCACTGCATACATATTGACCTCCAACCTCTACATTGCACTGCCGTCCTCTGCACTGCATACATACTGACCTCCGACCTCTACATTGCACTGCTGGCCTCTGCACTGCGTACATACTGAGCTCTGACCTCTACATTACACCGCCGGCCTCTGCACACAGGATGACTTCTACATGCTGAGCTCTGGTCCGAACCAGAGCTCATCCCAAATTATGCCCAGTTCCACTTAAAAAAAAATTGCCCCATTTGCACAAGAGCCACAGCTTTATACATGGTGTAAAAAAAACCCACATTAATTCAAATAGCTATGCAATTTTGTTTACAATAGGCCCATTTGCGATACCTTCTGCAGCAGTTTTTTACATAGAGGCATACAGTTGTAGACTATGACCATGCCTGTGTAAATGAGAGCTGGAGCAAGGGATCTTGGTCACATGGTTTTCTAAAACTTTTCTTAATACAGTCTTATTAGATTTTGATTATATCACCCCCGATTCACATCATTAAAGTATCTTAAAGCAGAGCTCCAGGCAGTAGCCAGGTATTTAACATCCCCTGGTAAAAAAAAAAAAAGAAGTATATATGTGGCTAGTGGGATGGCCAATAAATTGAACCTATTGCTTTGCCTGCATTAGCAAAGGTTCGCTTTAAGAACTTTTTCCCATTCTGCATTAGGTGTGCTTTATGGCACAAAAAGAGTTTCAAACCAATGTTACAGAAATGAATTTGCAAGGAGATTTTTTTCCAAAAATTGTACGTTACATTGTTATGAATAAGGCTGCATGTACATTACACTATTCTTGAGTATTTTATATTTATTTATAGAGGTGCACCAAAATGAAAAATTTCAAAACAAAAACAAAACCGAAATGAAAAAGAAAAAATAATATGTCAGGCCAAAACCGAAAGTGTTTTTTTTTTTCAAAATTTATAAACTTTATATTTTTAATTATTAAATATTTTTACATTTTACTTTACTTTTAGGGGCTTTGGGGAAATAATATTAGGGGTCTAAAACAGACCCCTGATATTTCTCTCTTAAAATAGAAAAAGAGATTGAAGGACAAAGAGTCCTCAATCTCTTTTTCTGCAGCCCCCTGTTATCAATGAACAGGAATCCTCTATACCGAGTGTTCCTGTACCTAGTATGTAGTAGTAGTACCTAGTATGTTTACTGTATGTTTACTGTGTCCACAATCATGAATGAACATACTCTGTCCTCAATTATATACAAACACTCAGCGATCACTGACTGCTTGTACCGCTCTCCATCCTGGATCTGCTGTCAGAGGAGGCTGAGTGAGCAGTGCGGGGAGGAGAGCCCAGCCTCCTGTGACAGCGCTGGCTGTCTCCACGCCCACACCACTCTCCTAAAATCAGTCACAGGAGGCTGAGGAGAGATGCTGCCCGCTCACAGCGCTCTCCTCCCCCACATTGCTCGGCCTCCTGTGACAGTTTCTCTCCTGCCCACTAGGGCAAAGTGCTGCAGCAAGCGGGGAGGAGAGAGAAAAAGCAAGGATTCCCACTATGTAGGGGCTTTTAAAGCGTTGTGTTATTACTTTTTTTGGGTACTCAATTCTGTTGGTTTCACGGATGCACACAATTTTAACCTGGGCACGTTGGGTATCCATTTACTCAGCCTAATTTTTTATATTTTACACCAAAAAAAATGGTTTTATATAGTGTTTTGGGGCACTAAATTTAACTTGAGTGCATGATTTTTCACAACATTTTTGGGTTTGATAAGTTGTACTAATGTCATGCAACGTAAAAGCTTGCAAATTGTGCCATTTTATTCTATAGGGTCTTGGCTTTCAGAAAATATATAATGTTTGGGAGTGTTAATTTAAGCCTAAAATGTGGATTATAGTATAGTATGCAACACCTACTGCGGGAACATTCAGGGTGGGAGCATTTCAGGACTGACTCTGAAGTTACAGATTAGAAGGTACGGAAATTAATGTTGACAACATGGCTCACTGATGCATAAAGTTAAGACTTTATCTAGGTCTTTAACTGAGCGGTTTAAAGTTTCACTGTACTTACCCACACAGTTGCCATTTTGAAGTTAAATTAACCTGTTAAAGAAAAAAAAAGAGCTGTAACAATGGCTTTACATTATAAAGTCTGATGGCTACATTATATGCAGTAACTACAAATGCTAACAGTTACTACTCTTAACATTCAGTACAATACAGCCAAAATGCACTTCCAAAAATAGAAGGGTATTCACAATCAAAATTAGAGGAATTCCAGCAGTCTGTTTGTAAACTGGAATTATTATTTTGTGCCGACAAAAAAAAAAAAAATTGCAGCCAATTGGGAAAGGACAGATGTAATTGTGGGAAATAGACTAGACTACTAAATGGTTTTACATTCCGTCTGTAACCTTAACCCTGTAGTCCGATTCAGACCAAAATGAGTTTACATTTGCTATCCGTAACCCTAATCGTGTAGTCCACCCCAGGCCGACATGGCTTTACATTTCCTATGCATAACCTTAATCCTGTAGTCCAACTTAGACCAACATGTGTTTACATTTGCGATCTGTAACCCCAATGCTGTAGTCCAACCCACACCAACATGGGTTTACATTTGCTGTCCGAAACCCTAATTCTGTAGTCCAACCCAGACCAACATGTGTTTTAACTCCCTATCGGTAATTCCTAATTCTGTAGTCCAACTCAGACCAAAAAAACTTTTGTTTCAGTTTTCAAAACAGAAGGGATAAAACATGTCAGGTTTTTTTTATTTGCAATTTGTGTCCCTATTTGGAAGAAATCCTTCCACTTCCTGTTGAGACAGGAAGTGAAGGGACATCTCTCCAATAGGAGCACAAATAAAAACAAAACACTTTCTCCATACGATGGGGGAGCATTGGAACCTCTGTCAAAGCTAATATTATAGTTTGTGTCTTCCTGCTGTCCCAGTGACATTTGCTCCCCTTATTCTTATCCAGTTGTAACAGGGACAAAATAAAATTAAGGTAAATCTCCCTGATGGGGGGCAATGGCAGGAATAAGACTTGGCAAAAGCATTCACGCTTTATATATCTGCCCAAAACTAAAAAGAGAACGGCTTTGTCTGGAGTCGGGTGTTCAACCCAACATCAGCTTCATCCCTAAACAGCTAGACGTACCTCACAGGTACCCAAAAATGTAACACCAAATCTATGCAATCCCATGCAGGTTGAATTCTTACCATGCACACAATGAATGCCATTTGGGGTGTGTATGTATGCGTGTATTAAATTAAAACCAGGTCATTTCCAGAGGCACTATATTAAACACTAAACCTGTTCTTGTAAATGAAAGACAGTAGGTACAGCCAAATATGTCACAGGTAGAGCGTTGCTTTGTGACTGTGTGCTTTAGGTTTCTCAGTCTAGAACTAAGTGAAGGGTGGCTCAGCACCTTGGAAGCTTTGTCTGGAGGGCAGTTTTTTTACAGCCCCGTGTAGGAAAAATGTTTGTAATCCTGCTTCATTGTCTTTATATTACATTCAGGATGTGATGCAAGAAAGATGCCACTCCTAAACCTGATGAACACACCCTAAGCCGTTAGGGATTGTTAAAGCAACATATTTCCAAAATAATTTCCTAATACCAGAGTGTTCTCTCCAAGGCTCAGGAATTCCCATTGCACTCACCCAGACAATATCATGCTTCAAGGCTTTGGTAAAAATCAGGTTTAATAGCTTTGTAAATCACAGATATCCATAACAGTTACAAATTTAGTAGGAGTGTTTTAAAACAATAATCCACGTTTGTGACCATGTTTCACCCATATTTAGGATGTAACATTCCGTAACTCTCCATTCACAAGATCTGTGAATAGAAGAGTGCAGTCCCATCTGCCACCTCAGCAGTGGAACTCGTAGTTCTCAATGGAGCACAAGTGAGGTGACCTCACCACACTCGTAGTCCATTGATGGAGGAATAGTCTGCAGGAACCTAAGCATTGCACTCACTAGTCATTGATCCTAGTTGCAATGTTTTGCAGGCTTCAATAAAAAAAATGCTAATTGTTTCTTTCACGCATTTATTATTTTTTGCAAAAGGTCTCCCAAAAGACTCTGCATTTAAAGTGGGCCAATCATTAATGTCCACACTTCAGTTGGTCAATTGGACACGTCAACATTACCAAATCACATTATTATTTCTATAACAAAAGTATCTTTATAGCCTTAAAAGCTGCTCCCCAGTGCAGATCATGTGGTCTCTGGCTAACAATCATTACTGCAGAGAGTCTGTTTCTTTTCTCTTTTCTCTTTTTGATTGAAAACATCAGACGATTACAAACTGTACATAGAAACAACATTTTAAATACATTCAAGCGGAACTCCAGCCGTAAAACTAAAGTATTCTCCATTCAATACAGGCCAGTGCGACATTATATAATTCCATAGAAATGATAGCAAGAAATATACTGGGAGTGTGTGTCACATGTGTAGGGCATGGAAATGAAAGCTCCATCCTGGTAATGACCATGAATAAACAGTCTATCAGTATAACCTATTGAACACCCAACTTTCATATGCTTACACTCAAAAAGCAGGGTCAGACGGCAAACTGTAACATATGTGGATAAATGTTTCCATCCTGCCTTACTCACAGGCGTTTTCGGTCATATGACAATGAAATACACAGACCATGGAATGCCTAACAACGAATGCACTCTTGAACAGGGAATGCTAAGGGGCTGCTAGTCTTTCCACACAAATAACACATTTAAAGAAGTGTCACATATTTGAATTATAAAAATTTAAAAAATTGCCAGCGTAACCCTGCAGATAGAGACATGTATTTACTTTCCCTCAACCCTGACCAGTCTCCCAGTCCCTGCTGCTAAAAACCACCCCCCACAGCATGATGCTGCCGCCACCATGCTTCACTGTTGGGATGGTATTGGGCAGGTGATAAGCGGTGCCTGGTTTCCTCCAGATATAACAACATTTAGAATTGAGGCCAAACAGTTCCATCAAACCAGCGAATCTGGTTCCTCAAGTCAAGAGTGTCCTTCAGGTACTTTTTTGCAAACTCCAGGTGGGCTTTCATGTGTTCTGCACTGAGGAGAGGCTTCGGTCTAGCCACTCTGCAATAAAGGCCAGATCGATGGAGGGCTGCAGTGATGGTTGTCCTTCTAGGACTTTGTCTCAGCCCTACACAGGATCTCAGTAACTCAGTCAGAGTGACCATCTGGTTCTTGGTCACCTCTCTTACTAAGGCCCTTCTCCCCAGATTGCTTAGCTTGGCTGGGTGACCAGCTCTTAGAAGACTTCTGGTTGTGCCAAACTTCTTCATTTGAGAATTATGAAGGCCACTGTGCCCTTGGGAACCTTCAGTTCAGCAGATATTTTTTTTTGTAGCCTTCACCAGATCTGTGTCTCTGAGCTCTGCAGGCAGTTCCTTTGACCTCATGGCTTTTGCTCTAATACAGTATGCATCGTCAGCTGGTCGGGCCTTCTATAGAGAGGTGTGCGCCTTTCCAAATCGTGTCCAATCAATTCACCACAGGTGTACTCCAATCAAGGTGTAGAAACATCTCAGCAACGATCAAGATAAATGGGAGGTGCCCGGGCTAAATTTCAAAGTGTTGTTGCAAAGGGTCTGAATACTTATGCCAAATGTGATATTTCAGTTTTTCCCCCCTTTAATCAATTCACAGACATTTCTAAAATTCTGTTTATTACTTTGTCATTATGGGGTACTAAGTGTAGAATAATGAGGAAGAAGAATTTAAACAACTGCAGTATCATAACAGTGAAGGGGGGAGGGGCGGTGGGGTCTGAATACTTTGTGAATGCACTGTAGTAGCTGAGATTGTAGAGGATTGCTCAAATTGCCATCTAACATGGCCCAAGGAGTATGCCTGTCATTGCACTGGATTGAAACACCTTTCTGACCATTTTTATGTTACACCGATATTAAGGCCATGTGCATTACTGCAATGCATAAAGTGACGCATGTGTTGCTCATTGGTGTGCTGTAGTGCCATTCATTGCACCTCATGTGCATCAACATACGTGGGTTACCACAGCACACAGGTATGGAGCCTTACGGTGTAACATGGTCAAGTTTCCCTAAGCCCCCACTTTAAAACTGCCTCCACTTACCTGAATTGTGTGGTGCTTTTTCCAGGGGCATACTATTCAGTGGACGGAGCCACTAAATCTGGATTGGTGAATGAACAAGTCCTATCTGCCACTGTGGTGACATCACCTCACTTGCAGTCCATTGATTACTCCCTCCAACCCCATAACAGAAGAAGGTGTGTTGCTCCATGTGGACATAATGCCAGAGGAACAGTCTGCAGAAGCCTGAGCATTGCACCCACTGAACATGGTTGCAATGCACTGCAGGCTCCAATACAAATTATTAAATGCAATTTGCTTTTCTTAAATGCGAGTACATTTATATTATATTTTTTTGATTTGTTTGTAAAAAGGTGTACTCTTTAACCACAGCTGAGATGCTAACAGAGTTTGGGAGTGCACTATGAAAGCTGAACCATGGAATGAACAGTCCAGGTTTCCTATAAGGTTATCTTCATGTGTTACACTGCTGCCTGAGGCAATGAGAAAACCTGCTGCCAGGGCTGAGACACAGTACAATTAGACACATAAGAACACACACACAAAGCTGCCACTATATTACCCTCTGTGTACTGAGAGGCAGAAGAACAACCCTGACACTGTATACATATAGAACTCACCAAGCTGTCTGACCCAGTCACAGTGCTGTGCTCTCCTCTGTGCGACGTGAAAGAGGAAAGTAAAGGCTAAACAAGCCGCACCCTTCTCTGTAATAGGAGGGAGGATGATGTCCTCCTCCCCTCCATGTACCTCAGGAAATGTCTCACAGCCGGTGTGTGACCGTGAGGAGGAGAGGCCGCACTGTACACACATACACTGATTGTTATACCTCAGTACATATACAAAGGAAATGGGGGGATTCTCCTCATACTGTTATCCCTAGGAAAGCTGTCCTACAAATGAGAACTGTTTTAAAGTCTGTCATATTTGTTTACACAACACCTGCTAACTAAAGGTTTCGTCTTTACGAGCTATTATCAACATAGAGTGGAAGTTTATATAAACATTAACCCCTTCATGACTGAGGCCTTTTTTTTTTTTTTTTTCATTTTTTGCATGTTATATTTACTTAAAATTCCCAAACATTATATGTTTTCTGAAAGCCAATACCCTATAAAATAAAATGGTGGCAGTTGCAAATTTTTATGTTGCACGATATTAGCGCAACTCCTTATCAAACCCCAAGATTTAGTGAAAACTGCACTTAAATGCTCCAAAACACAATAAAATACCCATTTGTTTAATAAAATATAAAAGATGAGGCTACAACGAGTAAATAGATACCCAACATGCCCAGGTTAAAAATTGTGTGTGCCGGTGAAATCGCGACAAAATTCAGTACCCCAAAAAGTCCATAGATGACACTTTAAAAGCCTCCACAGGTCATCAGTTTAGAGATACCCCAAAATACTGGAACTAGAATTATTGCTATCACTTCGGCATGCGCGGCGATACCCAACGTGTGTAGCGCGTTAGTCGCTTTAATACGTAGGCACACCCGGCGCATGTTTACGTAAAGACGCGCATGCTCGCAGGGACGGGGGACTTTAAATGTTTTCTTTATTATTTTTACATTCATTTTATTTTACTTTAATTGCTATCACATAGGGGGGCTTACAAGTCCCCCATGTGATAGCAGATGGTGGTGACAGGTACTCTTTAAGGTGGTGCTGACCCCCAGTGTCACCTTTACACTCTCAATAAGCTATTGAAGTGCAGATCGCACTTCAATAGCTTATAGCTGGGCTTCAGGAGCCCAGCACTTACAGCTATGGGATCGGAAGTGATGCAATCTGCGTCCATCTCCTCCCCAGCTTCCCACCGACACCAAAGAAGCCGGTCCCGGGCCCGTAGGAGGGGCAACGGAGCCCAGGGAACATGGCGGGGGTGTCGGGCGGGGGGACCCGTTCATCGGCCTGTAGAAGCGATCTGGCGGCAGCTGAGCCGCCAGAATCACTTCTACTGTAAAGCCGACTGTTTAAACAGAGTCTCGCCGGGGGTCTGTTTAAACAGCCCCGATGCCAGCGATGTACACTGTACATCGCTGGTCGTGAAGGGGTTAAACAACCATATAAGAAATTCTTAATGCACAGCACCATGTTTACTTCATTCCAGCAATCAGCACTGGAAAACAGCCAGCTATTAGGCCTCATTCACATGGTTGTGCACAGCAATACAGCATGCGCACCCATGCAGAGACCTGCGTCCAAGAGGGACAGTCTGCGTCCTGGGACGTGCATCCAGACCTGTGCGCGTGTACCAGTTTGGGTCAGTATGCAGCCGGGTCCTGTCATAGAGATGTCCCTCCCAGGCACTTACCAGCAACACCATGAGGATCTAGTTATAATGGGTTCACCCAGCGTATAGCTGTTCGAATGCCATTACAGCCGGTAGAAGGAGCTCTAGCTACTTCTAGTACTCTGTGAATGGTTCACAGAACGCCTTGTACTCTGTGAATGGTTCATAGAATGCCATATACTCTGTGAATGGTTCATAGAATGCCATATACTCTGTGAATGGTTCATAGAATGCCATGTACTCTGTGACTGGTTCATGGAATGTCATGTACTCTGTGAATGGTTCATAGAATGTCATGTACTCTGTGAATGGTTAATAGAATACCATTTACTCAGTGAATGGTTCATAGAATGCCATGTACTCTGTGAATGGTATCATAGAATGCCATGTACTTTGTGTATGGTTCACAGAACGCCTTGTACTCTGTGGATGGTTCATAGAATGCCATGTACTCTGTGAATGGTTCATAGACTGCTATGTACTCTGTGAATGGTTCACAAAAGGCCTTGTACTCTATGAATGGTTCACAGAAGGTCTTGTACCCTGTGAATGGTTAGTTATCCTATATTCTTGTGCTCTATATTTCTGCCAGATATGTGCAGTAATTAATTGTGAAACTTTACTTCTGTTCCGGAGTTTCCTGTAATGATGATCAGTCACTGCTGCTCTCTGTCCTTGTGCAGGGTGACTGGTCCTGTCTCCGCCCCTCCTGTAGTTTTCTGTAGTCAGTCTGTAGTGGGTGGAGCCTGCTGGGTCCCTCCCACAGCTCTGCTCTATGCACAGGCTATGTGCCACACAGTGACAGCAATTATACAAGGTAATATCTGAGCCTACAAAGGAATTTGGTGCACAAAAAGTGGTTATTCCTGTGGAATCCTGTCGCCCTCACCTGCCCACAAGACCATACAGATCTCTGGTGAGACCCCGCACAGTCCCAGAAACTAATGAATGGATGACTTATTTATTCATTACTTCTTGGACTCTCCACTGCCTCTGTTGTAAGAGGAAGGGGAGGGCTTTCCAATGTAAGCATTGATTGGTTATATAATGATGCATTTTCACACCCAATTCAGAAGTATGCCCTCGCTTATTAAAGGAGGGTAATGCCACACAGTGATGATGCCAAAGGCTGGTAGGATCTGCACGTTCACACATACAGCAGTTGGCCCGAAACGTGGCACAGGACTGGCAGCTGCTGCCCAACAGTGCTAGGGTTACCAAATTTTGTTCCACGTAAAACTAAACAGAGGAACTTTGTGGCACATGTAGAGCATTGCGCCAAAAAAGGATTTGGTTTATTTATAATGGGCCTGGCTCATTTGGCGTGGTGTAACGAATGTGTGGTTTTCTTATAGTGAGCAGGGTGAAATATTTTCTTTTGTCTGGAAACTAAGAAAGCTTATAATGTGTCAATGCAAATTGTATTCTGCGATTTGTCCCTTTTATGTTACTTCTACATTGTCACTATGTATGTTTCTCATACAAAGCAAGGCGATGTTATTTACAAATGGAGTTAAGTTTTTTTTACTTGGAGGATTTTTTGTTAATGGAGCGCTGCAATAAAAATGTTTACATATGGATGATAGACTAAATAAATAAAACTGAAACTGGTAATACGTGCTGGTCAAAGGATTTGCACATAAGTAGACATGTTCGATTCGTTTTGTTCCGAATCGAAATTTGGACGAATTTTTGGAAATTCGGAGATTGGATGCATCCGAATTCCGGATTACAGCTAAAACGAATGCAAACGAATCCCAATTCCAGATTTCCCGAAATTCGTTAGTGGTAGTCTGATCGAAATTTCGTTTATTGGACGAAATTTCGTTAGCAGCAAAGTGCCATTAGAATTTTTTTTTACAGTCTGCAGAAGATGGGAAAAAAAAGCGTGAGGTTCCCCCCCAGTTCATACCAGGCCCTTTAGGTCTGGTAGGAATGTTAGGAGGGACCCTCCCCCAAGTTAAAACAAAAAAAAAGTGCGTGGGGTTCCCCCCAAAATCCTACCAGACCCTTCAGGTCTGGTAGGAATTTTAAGGGGGAAAAACGTGGGGTCCCCCCTAACAGTCCTACCAGACCCTTGATCCGAGCACTGGCCCGGCAGAGCAGGAAAGGAGGGGACGATGGAGCCCCCCCCTGCGCCTTAGCAGGCCATGTGCCCTCGGCATTCGGAGGGTGTCAAGGGCCTCTTCCTCACAACCCTGACCCGGTGGTTGTGGGGGTCTGCGGGCAAGGGGGCTTATTTGCATCGGGATACCCCTTTAAATAAGGGGGCACCCAGATTCCGCCCCCCCATGTGAATGAGTAAGGGGTACTTGTACCCCTACCCATTCACTAAAGGGTTAAATCAAATAGTTAGTAAAAAGTCCAGACTTTTGACAAAATCCTTTAATTGAAAAAAAAACAAAGACTCAATTTTGTCTATTCCTTTAATAAAAAAAAATGGCTCAATCGATGTAATCCAGAGTCAATCACGATGCACGACCCCGCCGAAATAAAAAAAAAAGTCCCACCGCACGACGACCACCCGAACCAGATGAAAACTCTCCGCAAAATGACATTCAGCCCGAATGCCAACAGATGGGCGGAGGCAGCCGTGATGTCACAGCTCGCTCCGCCCATTTGACATTATCAGCCGTCAAATACTACATAGCATCCGGAAACTACCGAATGCTTTCGCGAGTTTCCGAATGCTATTCGGGTCTGTGAGCCGAGGTGTCATAATGCTTTTCATATGACACCTCGGCTTCATATGACACCTTCATCTTCTGCAGAAAAAAAAAAAAAACAATTTTTCTAATGTCACTTTGCTGCTAACGAAATTTCGTCCAATAAACGGACTACCACTAACGAATTTCGTCCGAATGGAATTGAGGACCCGAATCCGAAAAACTACTACTGCTAACGAATTTTGTCCGAATCCCGCAACGAATTCAATTGCGGACCCGAATCCGAAAAACGAAATAACGAAAATCAAAATCAAAACGAAACTAAACAAATTTTTTGCTGGTGCACATGTCTACACATAAGTACTAACTAAAAAACATTGTTACAACGTATTTATGATTGATTGAAAAATGTTTACAGGCTTCATGCATACAGCCTGTGACCAGTGCCGGTGCTAGGATTCTTGCCTACACAGGCAATGTGCATTTTTGCGCCCCCCCCCCCCCCCCACCCCCCTCCCCCCCCCCCCCCCCCTGTTGCA
>NW_017306578.1:1148984-1224885 GCF_000935625.1 Nanorana parkeri
TTCGGTGCGGGAGAGCAGCGGCGAGTCAGCGCTGGTCCGGTGGGAGGAGCTCCAGGTGGGGTCCTAATTTAGCTGGCCGGTGACTGCCAGAGGTGCCGCGCGTGTCGGGATCCTCTGGCAAAGTAGAAAGAATAGGTTACCAGCACTCAAAATTATTTTGACTATTGGCTATTTGACTATTGTGACACGTATGTCCAATAAAAAGGGCTTATCTATTTGAAATCATTTTGAGTGCTGGTAACCTATTCTTTCTACTTTGTGCATTAACCAAAATTAATTGCAACATTATTGTTTTAGCATATTATGAATGAAACCTAATACTCAGAGGGGGACCCAGCCTTCACTTTGAGCCTCGCAGATTACATCAACTGCCAGTTTGAGTCCGCAGATGACCTAGGCCCCAGGTTCCCTTACAGGCACTGTTCATGCTTACCCCTGGGTACTAGCATAAAGCTTTTAAAGACTTTGAGATGCTCAGGGTTTCAATTAATTTTGTGGCCAGATTGTTCTCAAAATCTCAGTGAACATACACTGGTATACTTACAAAATTGCTACATCAATATTGTCAGATTTCTTATTAATTTTCACCTAAGATTTTAAATGGATCACAGCTACTTGATAGCTTTTTGAATAAAGAATACTGATTTAACCTGAAAAGGACATTTGCATCCTGCCTTGGCTTCTGCAGCCTAATCAGCTGTGGGCAGGGGGATTCCCTGTCCCATAGATGCTCATAGAAAAAGGGCGGGATGCTTGTGCTGACATCATTGACTTTCTATGGCCATATTAGGTCAGTGTCATTGACTAAATATAGCCAATGGCTTATATGGTCATAAAAAGTTCAATGGCGTTATAGCATTTCCAGAATTCCCTGTCCGCAGCTGATTTGTTGGCAGCTGAAGGGACTTCTTTCTGAGTTCAGAGGAGCTCAAGTTCAGACCACGCTCGGTCTCAACTTGATCTTATTACCACCAGGCCTATCTTAAGGGGAGTGCCGACACCCAACACCCACAGGACTCACATCTTGCTGCTCTGTGCAAGCCCAGCATGTAAGAAGAGTTCCACCTCAACCCCTTTCCCAAACAAGAACAACAACCCACCGGTCCTTTGACACGGGCCCCCGACACGATACAGAGTATTGACATGGGTGGGACCTCCAGTTAAAGGGGCCCTACAGGCAACCATACACTACTCTTCAAAAGCATTAAAGGCAGGCAGCAGAGTAAATATACCGTTGGAAATCTATTTTTTCAGACAAACTGCTCTTGAAATAATCCACATGGACTGTGCTATAATAGTGTGTATCTTGAGGTTGACAATACCAAGTTGACTTAAAACCAGAAGAAAGGGTGACATTTCTTTGCATATATAACTTTTTCAACAATTCCTTTTTTATAGATGTACAAAACAGTTATATTCCCCTTGTGCCCGGCCCCTGCACTTCCGCAGTTTGTAAGAGTTTAGGAATCTCTCCAGCATTCCTCACATAGCTAGCAGACTATGAGCGTGGGTCTGCACTAGGTTATCAATGCTGTCAATGAGCCAGTATTTAGAACCATTTTCTTTAAACCAGCTGACACATTAGTGGAAATAACATCAATCGTAGTAAAATATGTATAATGAAACCGCGGAGAAAAATATTAACCTGATGATGCTGATTTTTTTTTCTTTAACTGTTACTCTCTTTCTCTAATATCAAAGAAGAATACAGAAAGTAAAATGGCATTATAATTCCCCCCTTAGTTTTAGGTTGGAATACAAATGTAATGTTCATCATAATAACAGACTGTAGTATAAGCATTAGCATAGTTGGTGAAAGATAAATGTTTGTTTATTGTAATGCAAAATTTGTAACTTAGAAAGAATAGTTTGAAGGAATAAGTTGACCCTCTTGGACTACTCAAAGATGGCATTGGTATTCCATTTGAGTTCAATATGATGCATGCTTAAGTTATTCATATGTGCTTAGACGTGCGGCTTGAGACCTATGTCACTCCTGCGCATTGTATCCTCATGCATGTGCAATAATGTGTTTGAATATGTATGTGGGTCCCCCTTGAGCTGTGACAAAAGTAATATGTCCCCATGCATGCTCAGCAGTGTGTGCATATCCCCACGCATGTGCGATGTATTGTCACTCCTGTACTCCAATGCTTCAGAGTTCAGCAATCCTTAGCTCAATATGGCAGCAAGATTCTGTGCATGTGCAGTAGTGTACTGCCACTACCATGCATATGTCTGACATTACAATATAGTAGCTGTCCTGTGCATGCACTGAATACTACTGTTATATTGTGATGTCAGACAGTCACACTCCTGCAGCCACTGCCACTGAACTTGACATCTACTCTTGAACCAGCCAACACTCCTAGGTGCACTATTGCACTTGCCACCACTGCATCCTATGTGCATTCTTGCACTTGGCACCATTTCACAGGATATATGCCGTATTTGCCGGTGTATAAAGCGACTGGGTGTAAAAGACGACCCCCTAATTTTCCACTTAAAAATAGGTTTTGGGCTATACTCGTCATATACAGTTGGGCAAAAAAGTATTTAGTCAGCCACCAATTGTGCAAGTTCTCCCACTTAAAAAGATGAGAGAGGCCTGTAATTGGCATCATAGGTAGACCTCAACTATGAGAGACAAAATGAGAAAACAAATCCAGACAAATTACATTGGCTGATTTGGAACCAATTTATTTGCAAATTATGGTGGAAAATAAGTATTTGGTCCCCTACAAACAAGCAAGAGTTCTGGCTCTCACAGACCTGTACCTTCTTCTTTAAGAGGCTCCTCTGTCCTGCACTCATTACCTGTATCAATGGCACCTGTTTGAACTTGTTATCAGTATAAAAGACACCTGTCCACAACCTCAAACAGTCACACTCCAAAATGTTTCAAAATGTCTTTGCTATTGAAAATGAGGAGAAAATGCTTCAGAGGCTGCTCGGCTAAAGGGGACGTTCTTTATACATGGTGGACTTGTCCTATGCTAACGAGACTTTGGTCCAAGACCTTTCTTCTACTACGGTCCCTTTTCCATAAACCTATAGCAAGGGATCTAGGGTTTGCGCTATTACACTTCAAGCCACCGGATCTCACAAACTCTCAATATTAATTGGCTGTTTTTATCCTCCTAGCAGTAAAACAAACAATAGCCCAAGCCTGGCGGAAGCAATTTGTCTCTTTGGCGGACGTGCGACAGCTCACGCTATACTGAGCCTAGGGTGTCGGGAAGACGCTAGTTTGTGTCCTCCCGTTACCCTAAGGAGAACTATGGGGAAAAGCCTTAACCCCATAGTTCTCCTTTAACTGTTTCCGCTGTGCATTCTGTATAAGAGTGTTGGAACCTAGTTCCAAGTGATACCCAGATAGCAGGCAATTGTGCTGCAAGTTTGAAAATGACTTGCTAAACTATTGCAGAGTTGCCAAGCTTCACCATTTTGTTGCACAATTACAGCAAGTCTGCATCGCAAGTCTCCAGATCAACGTGCTTTGCAAAAGTGCTGTACACTTGCAGAGCTCTTGCTAAGACTCTTGCTGTAGACTTGCCAAGCAAATTTGCTACAAATTCAAAAAGTGTCAACTAGAACTTGTGCTGCAAGTGTTCTGCAAGTCTACAACTTGCCAGGAATGTGTGCAGCAAGTTAACAAGAATTACAATTTAACCCTGCCACACGTTTGTGGCAAGTTATCCTTGCTATCTGGGTACCTTATTGGGAATGCTACCATAGGGCCCCAATCATAATAGGGAATGATTAAGCACATGTTAGTGCAAAGTACTTAAGAGAAGTCCTTCTTGATGTATCCTGGTATGCCTATTTGAATCAATAAAGATGCTGAATATTTATTTTGGAGTGCTGTTATCAAGTACCTGAGGAAGAGACTGGAAGATGAGGAGGCGTCTCTTGCGACTCATGTCCTACAACCCCTGGAGTTTGAAACAAAAGACCGCAGACAAGCGAGGAGCACTAGTGCCACGTATTGGAAGCAGACCCTGTGCTGGAGATGTCTTTGAAGAGAAGTCAGCAGGCCAAGGATCAAACTGGGCGAGCAGCGTAGGAGCAGACTTGGGAGACTGGAATCATAGTCGAGAAAGCCAAAGGTCAGAGCCAGCCAGGCAGCGAAGTACAAAAAAGTACAAAATCAGAAGGCAAGAGCAAGTCAAGAGAACAGGCCGAGGTCACGGGCAGGCAGCAACCAGAAGGGTGGTCCAAGGCAATCCTGCTCAAACAGGGCATAGGCAATCCAACAGAGACACAGGCAACATTATCTGACAAGACCATCAGCATTGTGATGAAGGCAGGCTAGTTCTTATATAGTCACCTATTGAGGTAACAGCATGTCACGCCCGGGGGTTGCTCTACAACCAGAGATGGATCACAACTGCGGAGTCTAAGTTGATCGAGCGAAAGATATACGGCACTCAGTCACGAACCCCAGGCGTCACTCTCAGTCACAGGCGGAGAGTTTGGGGTTCTTGCATCATCAGCCGTAAACGCAAGAAAACAAGTTAGTAGCTAAAGGAGTTTTTAAAGGCAGCCCAGCTTTGTGATGTTACACTAGAGATCTCTCCCACATTCACCAGTATGTCACAGGGTTATAGGTTTAGGTAGTCCAGATAAGAGACCTCACATAGTAATAGGTTTAGGCAGTTCATGTATTGGATAACACAGTGGTATAAGTTTTAGGCAGTCCATATGCAAGACAACACTTAGTTATAGGTTTAGGCAGTGCCTGAGCTCTAATGAGTCGAGCCCAGGGGCTCCCGTTGTACTTGCGCTTTAAGGTGAGTGTCAAACAGGGACACGGATGCCGGGTAGCCTCAAGGGAATCCTCCAGTAGGTCCTGGTCAGTGGTAGGGGTGTTTTCTCCGGAGTTCCAGGGTGTTTGGGCGTAAGAAACCCAATAGTGAACACCCTTCCTTGTTCCCACTAGGTTTAAATAGACCGCGGCCGTGGCGCACTTCCGCGTTCCAGCGTGGGACGCATAGCACCTCCGCTAATGGGGGAGGAATTCCTCGGCGGTTACGCCCTCTGCTGCGTTCCACCCTGGAACGCAAACGAGATGCGGCACGGAGCGCAGGGACGTTACACAGCACCACTTCCTGTGCGCCAGCCGTTTGCGCATCTTCCCGCGAACTTCCATTTGCGCGCGCATGTGCACTATGGCATGTTTCCCGAGACTGGGTCTTTGCACATGTGCGGCTGCCATTTTTTCCTTACAGCTGCTATGCATTCATTCGTAACAGGGAAAGGTTCTGGAATTTCGCTGGTATCTCCGGCTTATTGAAAGATTTCCTTGTAATGTGTTAATGCATTTTGTGATCAGTCAATTCTCACATAGTTGGCATATTCTTCGAACACGAACTGACCTCATTTGGGGAGCACAAATCTGTTCACCTGGTAACTGTGACTTTAAGGAGGGACATGTTTCATTTGGGTTTACCCCAGGAGCAGGTTCAGCAAGCAGATAATAGACTACAGGGAAAGCACTAGTAGTCCCTCCCTGAGGAAGTGGCCTTTGCCATGATTCTTGATACATGATGGAGCCGCACGCTTTAGAGAGCTCATTTACCTCTCATTCAGGTTCATTGACTTATCAGTATTGTTTGCTTATTGTGTTGCTCTTCTTATGTCAGAGCTGTTTCAAGAGAAAATCTCAAGTTTACTGAATAAAATGACCCTTAAAGCTCTGTGTGAGCTTCATATAGATATGTTAGATTCTCCTGTTTTGGGAAACAATAATAGAAATAACTGTACAATTATTTTCCATTGCCCAAATCCCCAAGTATACATGGCTTGCCATAGACTTCTATAGAGCTTTGAGGAGTCTGACAAAGTAACTTCTTTAAGGCAAGGTAATAATCTTAAAGTGTATCTAAACCCAAAAACAAAACTACAATGGGGGGAATTTATCAAAAATGGAGCAGACAAAATCTGGAGCAGCGGTGCACAGCAACCAGCAATCAGCTTCTCTGTCTCATTTTCAAATCTTACCTGAGCAAACTGGAGAGATACTGATTGGTTGCCATGGGCAACTGTTCCAGATTTTGTTTGCTCCTGTTTAGATAAATTCCCCCAATGTATTGCAACTTACCAGACCTTAGATCTAGCGGCTGTTTTTTTTGACCCTTCCATACTTTATTACTAGAAGACTTTTGATTTTGTTGTTCTTTTCAATTTTCCATTTATGGTAGCAATGCATTAAAATGCCACGAAACACCTATTATTTCATACAGTATGTACCAGAAACACAATATTGATTTCATTATAAACAAAAATGTGATAATACCAGAAGAAAGTCTTGCTGTTATTATTGAAATCATTAAGAATGTAAAAATGTAAAATTGTTCTAGTCCATGGTTGGTAGGGATGCACCAATGCCGAGTCCACACCAGCCCTGACATTCCTAAACACTGCCTGTGATTGTACAGATAGTTGACCATGTCAGCATATCAAAGTGACCTGAGCTCAAGTAGTAATTATACTGATGCAGGAGAAGCTGCAGTCCTTAATTCACCTGTGTGGCATAGCGGCATACACACATCCCATTGACTAGATATATATGTACATTTCTCCCTGGACATTGGGATTTCTTATGCTGTGAGAGTTGAAACCATTAAATCCCACACTTCCTATGTTTACAACATTGCTAAGGAAACTTTTCAGTGAACATTCGGTCTAAATCAGTATTCATTTGTTTGCCTAAAAGTATTTTTTCATGCGCCTTTTATATTTTCACAAGCTTGCTGGACCATATTTTCAGCAATCTATTTCAGATTACTTATTACATGCGCTATTTAAAGCTGAACTTCAAGCACAAACACTTTAATGTTCACATAAATGACAGTGCTTGGATTGACAGCACAGCTCTGTCTAGCAGGGTAGGGGACCTTCACTTACCCCAGCCTGTGACTGGACGTTAAAAAGATGAGCAGCACACTGAAGAGCTCATCACTCTATCTCTGCTATTTCCTCCTTTCAGTATTTGGCTTGTACTGCATCACACCTGACTGGCAACTTCTGCTACTACTGCTTCTCCCCACAGCCTTCTGAGCTTGCTGTACAGAAAATTGCAAGGGGCTTATTCCAAATTAAATGTAGGTACTTAAACTGCGTTAAAAATGACTTAATGATGTATTAATGATTACAAAGCCCCGTTAATTTGTGTCTTTTATATCTGCCTGGAGTTCAACTCTAAATTCCCAAAGTGTTACCATAGAGTCCATAAGCAGTCATCAGGGAGCTCTGTTCACATTTTGCATGTGCACACAGTGTAGAGTAGATACACAGACATCATTTTTATCTGGCTTCCTGGTCCATCAATGTTCTACTACTTCTGTAGACAATAAAAATCAGTAAGTGGAAGATAATGTGAGCATGTGTGCCATGGTAGCAGGGAGCACTGATGTAAACTATTTATTAGATCCAGAATATTAGATTTATAAGGACATTGGTAGAGGTTTCAAAAGCCAATTGAACTATCATTAGATGCATCAAAACAAAGAGGTGAAAAGTGTTACAGTTTGCTCTTTTTAGAAAGCAGTTACAGCCCGAGTCTGAAATCAAATCAGTAAATGAACTCTCCTGATTGGAGAGTTCTAGCTCTGTCAGCATGGGGGGCGTTTTAGTGTCATGGATTGGGACTCACAGGTATAAACTGGAGTCAGGTATGTGGACCCTTTCCACTACACTGGCAGGGACACTTAGAGAAAAGGGTCCAAGCAGTGAAGGCTGACAACTCCCAGAGCTGGAGTACAAGCAGGGAACAGAACAGGAGAACTGAATGAGGTAGATGAAGTCAGCTAAAGCTGGAAGTTCAAATACAAGGCAGGGTGCTGCAATGCGGAGTAGGTGGCATGGGATGCTGAGTAGGTGACATGGGGTCCCCCAGGATGTGGAATCTAAGAGCCAGCCGGTATTCGCCAGAGCTCCTGATGGTGGAGATGGGCTTGGCTGCGTGCTGACCCCAGGTCACAATCCCTATTTCCACCCAACTCACCTAACAGGTACAGGGTACAAATCAAAGGTTAGGGACAGCCAGTAGACAGGGATTTCCAAGGACAAGCCAAATGTTCGGTACACAGGAAAACTTCCAGGAATTCAGGGTAAATCACAGATGGGGGACGCGGCAACTAGCTTGGGGAAAGCGTTGCTCGGGCAGCGTGCCGTTCGCTGCCCTGGGTTTAAATAGAGACAGGAAGAGGGAGGATCCCCAGGATTGGCTACAAGCAGACTGCACTGATTGGCCAAGAAGCTGCATAAGAAACAGCAGGAGAGGTCGGCCGACACCTAAAGCTTGCAGACAGGTGCAAGAGTGAGTCAGGTTCAGAGCAGGACTGGAGGATGTCTGGAGGACTACAAGCACCAGCACAGACCTACATGCCTGCAGAACCAGGGGGTAAGAGGTATATATATATACTTGAAGAACTACAAGTAACAGCTCAGCTGCAAGGCTGCAGCTGAACTGTGACATTGAGCTGCCACAGCTTGTGTACAGCATGCTGGCAGGGGACAGGCTTTTCTACTAGGGCTGTGGCTGCTTTCTAAAGAAATCCAACTGTAAATGATGAGATGGTATATGGTTCACTCGTATATATCACACATGAATCCTAGTTAATCAGCCGTGTGTTTCCAAGGCTGTTCCACTAATGGCGGTATGTCACATATGGTGGACGTGTCCATTTGCCATGTCTATAAGGTATTTTGTTTACTAAAGTCACTATTCCATAAGAATATGCCTAAAAATCCATGGCACATTCTTTTACATGTTAGTATACATACTGTACTTAGTATATTTACAGATCATAGGGTATTGAAATAAATGTGCGTTGTATAGTGGATACTATGTTGGGTGGAAGTAGCACAGATGCTGGCTCATATGAAGTTCATATACATTGCCTGGGCAAAACAAACCCAAAAAGAAACTCACCACCTGGATTTAGCTAAGCACATAAGTAAAAGCCTTCCATTGGATGATTACTGCAGTGATTGATATGTTGCATCTAGCAAAATGAGCTCAGTTGTCTACCTGAATATACTGAATGATCCTGATGGCACATTGGGCATATTCCAAGATGACAATATCAGGATTCATCGGGCTCAAATTGTGACAGAGTGGTTGGGGGAGCATTTACACACTAGCCCCACTCTCCCATCATCGCTATAAGATCTTGGTGAAAAATGAATGCAACCCTGGACAGAAATTAATTTTGTGACATTGCAGAAGATTATCGAAGCAATGCCAAGGCGAGTGCGTGCCGTAATCAAAGGCGGTCCAACCAAATATTCGAGTGTGTGACATTTTTTTTTGGGCCAGGCAGTGTACATACAGTATCTTCATGGAAAAGTATTTTCCAGTTAAACAGTGCACTGTTTAACTGGAATTAGGTAAATCACTATTTTATGATATAATTTACTCATTACAACATCATTAGACATTATTTTTTAATTCAGGACACACTAGGAACAAGGGACTACTCACATGGCAATGTTTATGTCTTACAGATAATGTGTTATATTGTCTGGTAGGTGGCTTTATGCTCCTTCAGCCATCATTCTCTTTTTTTCCTTCTCTCTCACCACAGCACAATATCATTCCATAGCAGCCTCTCCTCTGATAGTGTAAATACTAGCAAGTGGCACAAACATTTTCTCCTTTCTGCTCACAAACTGATTAAAGATAGAAGTGCATGTAGCAGTACTATTGGGAGGGGTGATCATTGTAACACTGGCAGGATTTGTACAAGAAAAGTGACAGCCACTGCGCTTCTGACACATGACAAACTACAGAGAATTTATTTAATATTACCAAAATTCTGTTTATTAATATAAATGTTTCATGGCACATATATTTCAGGTACAGTATATATGTATATATAAAAAACAATAGGTAAGTTGGCATTCCTACACTTACAGCACCATAACTGGGATATAGAGTCAACTCATACAAAGACCCGTCTTGCACACAGGACTGAGTGAGAGGAGCTCGGCACTCCCCTATTGAGCGTATCGCTCTGTGCACACTCACATCATGTTCCAGCATCTTTTATTCCTACAACACAACTGTCCCAAGCAACCTCCTCAACATTTCAAGGCAGAATGACATCCATGGTAGAAGATCTGGGTTCATTCTAGACTAAAAACAAAAGGCAACATAATGCTTTCAGGTTGTGTTTGCAGTTTTTCTACATAAGGCATTTAAAAGATTGGAATTGCAATAAGTGAGACTATGTGAAGTGACACAAAATACTGGCTCTAATGCATGATATAGATTCTGAGTACGCTTTGCAATTCATATAAATGGGAAATGTATTATTATTGGACCATAAATAACATGTCACATGAACCTAGAGGAGCTTGGAAAGTCCAGATAATTGTATCCATTGTTTTTTGTGACCTCCTACAATTTTAGTACACACTTATTTCCTTTGTCTCTTAGGCTTTGTCCTTTTCTCATCAGATCTAGAGATTTGTTTATATACATTTACAAAGCACACAATTACACAGTGGTGTTTCCTATGCTAGACTATCAGATATGAATTATTCATTTGATACATTTTTGAATTCACTTGCTTTGACGACCCATACGATATAGTCTAGTTATCGTTCCATGTCGAAATAAATATATAAACTTACCAACTTGGAAAGTTTATGTGTCCGTCTAAAGGCAAACAACATATTGCATAGAACATGTACAAAAATAACCTGTACCGGTGTTCTTGACTATAAAAATATATTGAATCATTTTTGAAGTGAGAATAATAGTAATATACTAGGAGGGGTTTTTAGGAAGTGAAGCCAAGTTGGTGCTTGACATAACCGGGGTGCTACAACCTTTACTGGCTGCTGCCGGCCAATGTAAGATAAACAATCACCCTCTCACCAAGAAAAAAAAACATTCAAATGTAGTATAGGGCTCCATTTTACTCCAATGCACTTCCAGAAGTCTTTAGTGTTCAGCAATCCAATGCTAACCAAAGTAAAAGTCTTACAATGAGGATAATAGATCATTTTTACCTCTAAATTCCTTCAGCAGTTTTGTAAGATGAAGGTTCAGTAGTCATTTTGAGGGGTGTACAACCCCTCCATTCCCCACCAGAAAAAAATGTCCCTTTCTGTTCTCTGTATAGTAGGGTACATGCACCAGTTACACTTCAGTACCTGCACTGGTTGCACACTTACAGTAGTTGATTTCTTTGTACAAATGTGTGTTAGAGAGTGTATAGACAATGTAGTCTAACCTGCTTACTCATTACTAATCTATGATAGACTTTCTATCTTAGATATACTGAAGAGCTAAGCTGATATGTAGAAAAGGTCTAATTATCAATGCTTCTGAGCACTAGGAGTAATAATATGCTTAATTAATAGAGTTTGGCAAGAGCTTCATTCTCTACTGACTAATTCAGATTTAATTAGTTGTCAGTGTTAAAAAAAATTAAAATCTGTTGATGTAAAATAAAAATGACAGGCGTAGACAGCATTTGAAATCTTAATATCTGTCTAAATACAAACTGCTGCAGTATTATATTTCCCCCCAAAAAAAACATTTCTTATTTAAAGTACTAATTATGAATGGTTTTACACATTGATGGGGCTTCTGCAGACTGGTTTAACTTGTGTAGTGTTGTGCAGTGTATTAGAAACAAATAAGATTAGTTTGCATAAAATGACAATAACAGTAATGGAGGTTTACAGGTTTGTGTATTATCTTCCTTCCTACTGGAATATCACAAATGCAACTCATTTCCAGCGTGTGGGCTAATCCTTCCTGCCACCACTCTCTAACTTTGCTCAGTAGTAAACACAATAAATAAAGGGCATCAAATATATGGAAAAAAAATAAATGTAGCTACAATATTATAGAAGTTGTGACTGTGTCACCAATAAATTGTGTGTCTTAGCAAAATAAAAAAAGATATATTCAGCACATATCTGCATATTTCTATGTTTTGTCAGTTTGAAAAAGCTGCAAGTACGGAGAAAATGTTAATCTGCTAGAAATCCAGTGAGCTTCTACCTGTCTGTAATGACAACACAGTGCCTCTGCTGCACTGAAATCCCAAGCAGTGTTGTCCTGCCTGAGTGATCCCCTTTTGCACTACAGAACTCCTTTTCTCATCATCTCTATAACACCAGGAGAGGGGGGTATTCTGTAGGCCAGGAGAGAATTCAGTGACAACACTGCATAGGATTTTGCTGCAGCAGAGTTCTCAGTTCACTATAGGAAATTAACAGCTGACTGGATTTCTGGCAGATCAATAGGTATTTTTCTGTACTTGCTGCATTTTTAAACGACAAAACATGCGGCACATATTGCAGAGATAAACCTATTGATTTTTTATTTTGCTCAGATATACACCTAAGATTGAACTACTTGGTCTAAAAAAGCCTAGAAAGGTTAAACCACATTATATTCTGTGTTACTTTAATCATTCCAATTGTGGATTGTCTTCTTAACCACTAAATATGATTCTACAGGAAACTTAATAAATTACCGGTAAGCATCTCATTATGGGATCCCTATACACACCACTCTGTAATGTAGGTAATGAAAGGAAACCATGTTAACTTAAAACATATTTACGTCTTGTCTTTCTATCTGAACCTTCATAAAAACACATGTTAAGATCGGTTGAATTATTTAGAAGTATCAAAAAAAAAAAAAGTTAAAAAATGGCATATGGAAAATATTTGCATCCTAGAGACAAAGACCTTAACGGTATACAATAATGACATAACAAAAAACATCAAATAATGTGTTCAGTGGTTGGATGGCTTGCTATAAAATGAATACAGTGCAGATAAAGCTATTAAGTAGAATACAATGACATGTGATTGACCTTTGGTGGCAGTGTTTTATATGTGCAGTGCATCACTCGGGGAAAAGGACAAAACATTTGTCACGTTCTGCCCCTGATATCTCACACACCCGTGGGCTTATCGAGGTAGCTCAGTTGTGAGTCAAGGTACATACTGCACATCCGTTCATCACGCTATACTTTCCCTTTTCACTAAGAATAGAAAAATACTGGTACTCCATTCTCTTGTTTAATCCTTATAAAAGAGCAGATTTTTTTTTTAATCAAAATATATTGTTGTGCTAGCTCATGTAACATCAAACTTCTGTCCCATCATGTAAGTTATTGTGAACTTTCACTTCAAAGTTCATCTGCTTGATCTTGACCCCTTTGACCTCGTAGGTATCTTTACTTTCATTGAGAAGGTTGATGTTCCTGACAGTACAGTGCTGTTTGTTCAAGTTCTTTTCTACACGCTCTATATTTTTCCTTGAAGCATCCACTTTGGTGTTTAGTGGATATTCCTCTGTGGCATCCTTCGGTGGCTTCTTTTTCCTATTCCTCCTGCATTTCTGTGCTATGAGGCAGACAGACAAGAGAACAAGCATCAACAACATAATGGCTGCGAAGGCACTTCCAATAGATGCGCCTGTTTGTGATGCAGCTGTAGCAGCCGTTTCCACTTCTAAATTCAAAGTCTTCATGTTTGTGCCATTCTTAACTTGATCTCCTTCATTGTCATAGATCAAAGAGTCATCTAAGGTTAGCCGCCCATTCTTGTCTACTAGATCCCTGCGTCCACGTCTCAGCTGGTAGGTTAGAGATCTCTGCACTCTGGGACCTGCCATTGTCTCTGGTCCAATAATATAGATCACTTGAAGGTACCACTGATGCCCTGTTTCAACCTTCAAAAAAAATAAATATATTTATTGAAAAACCATACAAGACACAAACACCTTTCTTAAAAACGTTCTTGCTGCTACACTAGTGATGTGGGCATGTATATGACAATCTGTATGTTGTGGTGGCTGTAAGGTGAAAAGTACCATGTTTGGAGCTGATAGTAGGGTTCCTCCAGGGAACACACTGGGTATAAAACGGAGTAGAACAGAAGGCAATCCGTTATCTTTGATCAACATTGAGGGCCTCATTTCACTAGCTGCAGCAAAAAAGTCACTTCAATGGAGCCTTTTTAATTAACACCAATCTTTGTGTTTGCACACTTTCCAACATCTTCTTCTTCAAATTAAAGCATACATGTGCTGACTCAAATATGATAAATGCCTAACAATACTTCAGTGTACAGTTGGTTACCAACCATATCATTAGAGATCTGAAACAGCTTGACTATTAGACTTCACAATTGATCAGTGAGTCCATCATCATACTTTTTGACATATAGTAATGCATGGGAGGGAGGCTAAGGATGACTTTTGGAACTGGACAGGCCCTGGTATTGGGGTGCCAGTGTACCCCTCATCTTTAAAGGTACCCTCAAGAAACTCTAGGTGCCTCCTTTGCAACAGGTATACATAAAATAAGTATATAATACCTATTATTGAACTCGATATAGGCGTGAAATGAAATAAAGGGCACTCTGCTACTATTTTGTTGCTATAGATATTAGCCAGTAGCCAGATGTGACGTCAGGATCTGACACCCTACTGACAGCATATCTTCTGAGTGAGTTGTTGAGATAAATGGTAGTGGCAAATCGTATCTCATAGAAGAATAGCAGAAATCAGTACTAGGGATGTACCGATACCAATACTAGTATCGATATCGGTGCTGCTTCCGAGTATTTGGTACACGTACTCGCCCAAATGCTCCGATCCCTAGCACACGAGTACTTCCGGAATCAGGAGGCCGGGCGCCGTGTAATGACGCGACGCCCTGCTTTCTGATTGGCCGGGAAGCTGGCTTCATGCTCTTTTTTTCATCTCATGACGAGGGGGCATTGAGCCGGCCTCCCGGCCAATCAGAAAGCAGGACGTTGCGTCATATATAAAAATTATAAGGTACTCGTACTCTGTACCAAAATACCAGTATCGGTGCATCCCTAATCAGTACAAACGTTTGACCTTCCTGGTTGATGTTATCTGTGACTAGAGCTGTTGGTTGAAGTACCAGATTAGATGACTGACACGTCATGTTGATCCGCTGCTGCAGTCTACGTGTCCTTTCCACACGTTTATCCCTTTCAGTGGTATACTTATACTCTATTTAGGTAATGAATGCTAGAGAAAATATTTAAACAGCAATGTATGTCTGGTACATTACATGAATTTTTCTATGAATGAATGCATACATACTGCACTGGTTATAGGTACATTTAAAAAAAAAAGTAAATTTAAGTGCTTTGCTATAAATGTTAAAAATTAACCTATAGATTGTAAGCTTGGTGGGTGAGATACACAGCGACAGCAACTGGTTTCTGACTGAGGGCTAGTTCACACCAGCCACAGTGCGTTCTGGCCCGATTCTGGCCAGAACACACTGGATCACATTGCGGCTGGCTCACTTTGTTGTGGGGCGGGAGGGGGCGTTGCGGTGCATTGAACTCAATGGCACCGTAGCCACATGAATGCCTGCGGTCTGGTCAGAGAAAATGCTGCACTATTTTTTCTGACGGGACTGCAGGCATTGATGTGCCACACGTTCCCGTTGTCATTGAGTTCAATGCACCGCCACGCCCCCTCCCGCCCCACAACAAAGTGAGCCTTCCACAATGTGATCCACAATGTGAACGCACTCTGGCTGGTGTGAACTAGCCCTTAAAGGAGAACTATGGGGTCAGTGTTTTTCCACATAGGGTAACGGGAGGACACAAACTAGCGTCCTCCCGTTACCCTAAGCTCAGTATACCGCGAGCTACAGCCGCAGCCGGAGCGGATCCCGACCTAGATGACGGGATTCGCCCAGCTGCGTGAGTGACAGCTGGCTCTGCCTATCTAGAGGCAGAGCCAGCTGTACCCGCCCCCTCCCCGTCCGTTCCGCCAGTCAGCGCTGGCAGATCGGAGCGGGGAGAGGGGAATCCAGCCCCTCCCCCTGTCACGGCAGAGAGCCGTGACAGGTTTGAGAGGCGAGCGAACCCGGTATGTGTTGGCTCACCTCCCGATCTACTGAGCCGACCTGTGACAGTCTCATTGTCACAGGTCGGCTAGAACTATGAGGTGAGTGAAAAGCACTCACCTCATAGTTCTCCTTTAAGTTGGTTTACTTTGTAGTTGTTGAAAATGATGCAAATATTATAATTAGGGATGCACCTATACCGGTATTTTGGTACCGAGTACAAGTAGTGATATTTTTTTTTTTCGGTACTCGCCGATACCAAATCCCGAGTACCGGAAGCCCGACAGGCTTCCTGAGTAGCGGGGAAGCGTGTAAAGACTCGCTACCCGGCTTCCCGATTAACAAGGAAGCCGTCCCATCATTAGATGACGTAGGGGCCATGGCACCGATACTAGTACCGGTGCATCCCTAATTATAATAATAATGCAAAATAAATGAATAAATATACATAAATATAATAAATATACCTTATACAGAGCATCAACTTTCATAGTGAACCCGTCTACTCCTGGCAATCCACTCATAGCATGAAAATCTGGTTGATCTGTAGCAAAGCCAGCATCAAACGGAACATCATGGAAGTATTTATCAGTAACTTCCGGCTGATGTCGGTCCTGCAGAATTGCAGAGTAAACAAGAAACAATTGTTTAATGAAATCTATAGTATAATAAACTGTATACAGGGAATAGGCAAACTTACATGCATGCAGCAAATGCACTAGGCACACTTGCGTGTATACCATTGTAACATGGGCTGTAGTATTAAATGATTGAAGTTAATTATTTGACCTAGTTATTGGAAATAACAGGCTAACAAAATGTTACTCTAATTTTAAACACCAAAACAAATATCACCTATACGTAGTATACTACTTTTCTGCGGAACTGCCATTTTTGATGGTTTGGATAGAGTGGGGATTGACTTTAGCCTCTATTTTTTAATGCAACTAGAATTGCATATTAAACAGAGAACAGTTCAAGAAAACACAATATGCTTATACTGTATAGACCATGCTGGAAAGTACAGTTGTAAAACAGAGGATATTACCCCCTCATTTTCTTGAGGGCAAAGTTCCAGTAGTAACTTGTAACAACCGTCATAGGTGGGATTTTGCCTAAGTTTGTGGAGATTTCATCTTACTTCCTTTTGTGTATTTGCAACAGGATGTAGGAAATTTCTCCAGCAGTAACACAGACCATCTTTAAAACCTGATACTAAAAACCCTTCCTCACTCTATCTAAAAATGAAAGTGCAACGCTCACTGTGGCTTCCTGTGTCAACTGAAGCTGTTGTCAATAACCTCTGGGATTCCACATTTTTCTAGTGCAAATGAATAACATTTTATTTTGATCCTGGATTAATAGCCATTATGGTAAAAGTTTATGTAAGATCTACTACTTACCAAGATCAAAAAGCGGTGCTTCAAGTTTTTATTAGGCTGAATACAACCATACTGAGGCCCTTCATTATAAATAGTTCCAGTTGGGTCAAAGAAAGGTACATATCCATCCTTCCCAGTGCAAAGGTAGACCTTCTCCAGCTGCAGCTTGTAGGCAGAATTGAGGTTCTGGTCAGGATTCCACAGTACTCTTCCATATAGTGTTTGACCTAAACAAGACATTATTATTATTATACAGGATTTATATAGCGCCAACAGTTTGCGCAGCGCTTTACATTATAAGGAAGACATTACAATCCCAATACAATTCAAGACAACATGGTAAGGAGGGCCCTGCCCCTGAGGGCTTACAGTCTAAAAGGTAGGGGCAAGTGATACAAGAGGAGGTAGCTGCGTGGGGATGAATTGTTTGAGAAAGAGTTCAGTGGTCAGTTTGAGGTGGGATAGGCTTCCCTGAAGAGATGAGTCTTTAGTGATCGCCGAAAGGCAGTCAGAGTGGGAGATAGTTGGACAGATTGGGGTAAGGAGTTCCAAAGAATGGGAGAGACTCTAGAGAAATCCTGGAAGTGTGCATGGGAGTAGTTGACAAGGGAGCTGGAGAGCAGGAGGTCTTGGTAGGAGCGTAGGGGACGGTTAGGGTGATACTTTGAGACAAGGTAAGTCGGCAAGTCGTTTAAATACTTTTACATAAGTTCAATATACCATTGCTCCAGGACTCCTCCTTTAAATTCATATTTTCACAGTCTAAGCAATGCAAACAGAGGGTGTGCAATGAAAACTAACAAAATTATTACTAAATCCAAAGATAACAGCTGAATTTAGAAGCAATTCTGGTCCCTTTGTCATAAACCTTAACATGGCCTGCTCTCTCCTACTTTTTAAGTCCTCCTATTGGCCAGTCAGGCAATCCATCACATTAAAGGACCAACAGGGAGGACTGATAGGCATAAGAAGAGTGAGAAAGGTTGATTAACAGGAAAAGTCAAGCTTTGCATATCATTTTAGCTGCTTCTGTATCTATAATTAGTTTTAAAATGTAGTTTTTGCTGATGGTAGCCTTAAAGTATTATATTCACTGTCATATACAGCAAAACCTCGGTTCACGAACGCTTCTGTTTGCGAACAATACGGTTCGCGCACAGGAAGTTTGGCAAAATTTTGCTTTCGTTCACGAACTCCAAATCGGGTGACGAACGCGACCGTGGCCATCTTCCCCGCTCTGACATGTGGTCGTGGCTTCCTCTAGCCGAGATCGCAGACAGACCTGTGCACCCTTGCTGTAAAGCTTTTTTGTGTGCTTTTTAGCACATACAGTACTGTACAGTATTATTAAATCCATCATGGCTCCAAAGAAAGTGCAGAGCAAGCATGGTGGTAAAAAGAAAGTGCAGAGCAAGCATGGTGGTAAAAAAGTGCAGAGCGGTAATGAAGGTGAAAAGAATGTGCAGAGCGCCTCAAAAAAGGTTAGAGTTCACTCTCTTCATACTGTACTGTACTTTGTTTAATATTTATGTGGTTCAGAATGGATTAACCTTGTTTACATTGAACCTTATGGCAAAATGTGATTCTGTCCGCGACCTAAATCGGTTTGCGACTACGTTCGTAGGGGTCAGAATGGATTAACCTTATTTATATTGAACCTCATGGGGAAATTTGATTCAGTTCACGACCAATTCAGTTCGCAACCAGAATCGTGGAAAAAATTAAGTTCTTGAACCGAGGTACCATTGTAGTTTAAAACGTCTAGGTTTCTGACAGGTTTACTTCTTTTGGAATCATAAGCTGCTTTAAGCTTCCCTTTGTTTCCACAGACAGCAAAACCAATGATGACCTATCACACGAATGGGTTCAAATAAAACATGCCCTACTTAGAAGCACATACAAGTTATAATATGTAACACAAAAGGAAATGTTCACTACTCTGCATTAGTATAAGCAATATACCTCATGCTGTGCCTATATGAATAGCAAGATTTCATATTCTTCAACAACTTAATTTATGGAGTGTTGCATTTTCATTAAAGTGTGTCTAATTAATCAAACTCATGAACTTGCTAAATTTAAGAGTCTTGCAAACCAGTTCACAGTGTAGGTGACTTGTGAAGAACCATTTCTCAGTACTTGTCAAGATAATAGATTGTTGCATATTATATTCTGCATATAATATTTTGGCTTGCATTGAGAATTTATGATGAGTCCCTCCAACAGTTGATCTTGTCATCTGCTGAAGGTTCTGTGGAACTGTCTGCGTTTTTCATTAAACTGGCTGAGATGATTGTTCTTTCCTCCATGGGGAGGTGTAGGTAAATGCCTGATGTTCCCATTTCCCATCATGTCTGAGAATTATCTCATTGTTTCAAGATTATTATTAGATGTTCTAGACCTTTTTATAGTTTTGATTCTACTGATTTTTATCATTTGAATATTGTTGCACAGCGCAGGTTAAAAATTATTTTAGATAATTAAGCAATGTTACCTTTGGAAAAGGCCCCCTTATAATCCATCTCGGCCAGGGACATTTCAGTCTTGGTTGGGTCCATCAAGAAGATCTTTTCATTGTTGCACAACTGGAATTCAGTGTTTAATGAATACACTACTGGGACTGGGCGATTGGTTTGTTGGAATGCAATTGGAATGAGAAACCTAAGAAGATAAAATGTGAAACTCATAGGTTATTAATGAATACAAAGTATTTTCTCATTACATCAGCTCATAATATAAATTATTGTTCACCTGACCCCAATACCCCTTTATAACGGGGCATGTCCACCAAATGTGTGCCAGTGTACCTAATTGTCCACATCTGCTCCAGCATAAAGGGGAAATATCTCCACACATTGCATGCATTCTGGATGGTGAGAGATTCCAACAGGTGAGTAATTTATCATTCATCTCTTCCATCTGAACATGACATTTAAATGTGCCTTTCCAAGCGGCACAACACACAGGAAAATGCAAATAAGCTCCTACAGCTTTGGTATTATAATATAACAACACACAAAGTTGTGGAGTATAAAACTTTTCCAGCATATTCTATAAGAGATAATGTTTAAGCAATTTCAGATACATTTTCTGACCTTTCAGGAGCATGGGCTGTGCAGGCCAGAGGTTTATCTCCAGGGTCCACCCAAGGCTGGGTGGGCTGTACTGTGCAAGGGATGAGATAGATGGTATACTCTCCTGAGTAGTCCTTCCTGTAAACAGAGGAAAGGTTAACATCATATAACATATTCTTGTAGCTAATTTACAGATGATTCTCTTGTTCCTACCTGCTGTATGAGCTGGTTGCTCTCCACAACTGATATGGAGAGTCAAAAGTCTGGGCACTCCACAAGTGCTGAAGGTCAAACTCAATGCCACCCAAATGATCTGGTGCAATTATACGAGATTTCATGTCTGGTAATGTGTGATGCTCCATGACAAACTGACCTGTGGAATAGATGACACGTGTTATTTCCCAAGGATTCATGGACATCAGTTGTGCATAGAAGATATTTACATTAGTATAGGGAGATAATCTGTACAGTGAGAGTGGTTGAATTGTGCAGCTTACCCTAAAACAGTTTTCACTGTCTGTTTTTTTTCTAGCCATTAATATTAATATAATTCTTATTCATTTCATTTCATTACTGTGACTGAAACCAATTTTGTTGTATAGAGAATCCCTGTGTGTCAAATACATTAAGTACGCTATTCTTTATTCCTTTTTATATCTCAACCTACTATTTGCTCTAATGTAAACTGAGATGCAGATAAAGTAGTCATTAGCAGGAGATCCCTGATATCTAAAAGTAATTTTAAGGGTTTCTCCGTGTTTAAAAGGTTAAAAAAGGCTACAGTAACATGATTTTATATGTTATATGTAAAAAGATTTTGGAATGTCTATATGATTCATTTACAAAGCTTTCGCACAAAGATCAAATCTCAATAGAAAATAACGGACACTTATTTTTAAAAGGATTCTGATCATAGTATGTTAGCTTTGTGAATTGAGCCTTGTGACATTTACATCAGAATGAAAGTTACCTCTGAATTTAGCATGAGTTTTAAACTCTATGACCAAACGTCCATCTTCACGGATATATATGCGAATGATCTGGAGCCTGGCAGACAGGACACTATCCGTCTGTATACCTGTAAGATGAAATAAATTCTGTTTATTAACGAGTTACAAAATATATGCAACGTAGCAAATGTTATAATTGCTGCCAAACCTTTTGACACTATGATGATTTTTGTAGACTTCTGACTCTCAAGAATTGTCAGAGCAGCAAATATATTTACTTTTTCTGGTTTGTAACATTGTTTCTGTCTGCCAAAGGCAATCAGCACCAGTCTGTGGGATTATTATTTACAGAACTTCTGTGGCTAATGTATCTACTTACAACCAGGGGCGTATTTACCGCATAGTAAGGTGCCGAGGGCGGCCGAAGCTTGGCTAATGTATTAATGTATTAATGTATTTGGCAGCCAAATACATTAATACACCACTGCTTACAACATAGAAACACTGGTGTTATAGGAACTGACAGGCCACATCATATTATACTAGTGCTTATTTCAAGTGAGAGCAAGCGTCAGATGATTTATGAGAAAATACCCAAAGAATAGTCAATGTTGCCCAGTTTCTAAAACAGCTGGTTTACTTGCACAGAACAAATGTATATGCAGGTTCGCTAGAGGAATTTCTATGCAATTTGTTTAATAAAAAGACTCCTAAATCTTACCAGTTCTCCAGAGGACTGTGTCATAGAAGAATGAGAATTCCATCTCTGTGTGGTGCTCCAATGATGCCCATCCTCTGGGTGCAGTCACATATATGTACGATACATAGAGGGGGACGTGAACAGTTAAGAAGGACTGGGCCGAGTCTCTCACCTTTAAAGGATTATGAACAGACATAATTGTGGCATAAAACATACAATATTTGATATTACAGTTTACTTGTGACACGGTTTATCAGAGCAACAGAAGTATAGTGCAAATTCATCATCTTAGGATCTGTTGATAAATTAGGGCTAGTTCACACCATTACTGCGTGCGTCTGCACAACTGCAATCCGATGTGTTTTGCCGCGATTTTACCCCAATTTTGGTCCTTTATTTTTTAAAGATTAAAATGGACTTTCAGGTGCAGTCCAGTGTGTTCCAATGCATTTTTGATGCGTTCCGTTGCAGCTAAAATGAGATGAGCAGTATTTTTTCTGACTGCATCGGAACTGACTGCACTGGTGTGAACAGAGCACCAGAAATCCAATTGGAAAGCATTGTGAGGCGATTTTGATGCAGCTACCAAACTGAACAGACTGCATCACAACTGCATCTGGTGTGAACTAGGCCTCACAAACAAATAAAAAACAACATGTAAAATCAAAATGTTATTTCATTCCAGTGTCTTAGCATAAATATTAATGGGAACCTACCATAATTCTTTTTAATGCTAGGTGCATGCTAAGTAGACATGTGCGATTTGTTTCAAATCGAAATTCGGACGAAATTTCGGAAATTCCGAGATTCGAATGTATCCGAATTCCGAATTACAGATATAACGAATGCAAACAAATCCGAAATTTCTGATTCCGAAATTCGTTAGCAGTAGTCTGTACGAATTGCCGTTTCGTTCGTTCGTTGCATATGAAAAGTACTATGACACATCGGCTCACAGACCCGAATGGTTTTCGGGCAGGAATGTCATTTTGCAGCGAGGTTTCGTCGGGTTCGGACGGGATTCCCCTCTCCCCGCTCCGATCTGCCAGCGCTGACTGGCGGAACGGACGGTGGAGGGGGCGGGTACAGCTGGCTCTGCCTCTAGATAGGCTGAGCCAGCTGTCACTCATGCAGCTGGGCGGATCCCGTCATCTAAGTCGGGATCCGCTCCGGCTGCGGCGTCTCAGTATACTGCGAGCTACAGCTCGCGGTATACTGAGCTTAGGGTAACGGGAGGACGCTAGTTTGTGTCCTCCCGTTACCCTAAGGAGAACTATGGGGAAAAACACTGACCCCATAGTTCTCCTTTAAGGCAGCCCAATATTTGGAATAGGCTTCCAATTAACCACACCACAGCTAAAATGAGTTATACATCATTTTTTCCCCGATACAATGCAATATAATGCACTGTATGTGTGTTAGAGTGCTATTCAAAATAAACGGCATTGCAAAACGCTGCATGCATTGCCGTGCATTGCACATTTTTCCATGCCTAATGTTTCTCTAGTAACTTTCTTGTTTTTGGATGTATGTGCATGTCTCACACAGCTCAGCCCCCCAGCTGCTGCCTCCCATCTTGTGACTGGCCAGAACGTTACAATGTACAGTGTGAGTAAGTGATGACTGGGGAATGGGAGAGTGAGGAAATGCTTTCTTCCAGTCTGTAGACTCATAATATAGTTTTCCTAAGATGCACTTCCCACGTCTAGGCAAAAGACAGCTGACATTTGGGAAATGTTTCCATTGCAGTGTATTGTGAACTGTCGAAAATGTATTCATGCAGGATTGTAAAGTTACTGATAGGTCTGCTTTAAAGTGAAAATCTTGTTTGCATTGCATTGTATTGTGTACATTCCACAGTGTAGTACATCTCACTCGGTATAGTGCATAGGGATGGAATGTGTACCGTCACCCTCTTGGCCACATAAACTCCTTCATAGCTGCCTGCAGCATCTCATACTGAGCAGTGTAATGATATGTACATATTTTTTTAAATGAAACTTGGTTATATAAAATATAAACTGGTTTCTTATTTGAGAAGCCTGTCATCAAAACGCAGTGTCGTAACAGTAATACAACTCTTTTCCTTGTGTGTTCCTAGACTTGTACACCTTCTTTCTCCCATGTTCTATCTGCATTGTGCTGATTTAACATTTATGTGTGAATAGTTGTATGTTGCAAGTTTGATAAGTCAACAGTTTTGTTTCTCCTATGTTGTTATTTGTACTGTAATAATAACCTTAAACAAAGAATTTATATTAAAAAAAAAGTATAAACTGGGTGATGGAAAACAATGTTCACTGTCCTTTCTGTGAGCGGCTTGATACGGCTGTGTACGCCTCATGGATCTGTATAGGCGGGCTCATAGCAGTGTGAATGAGGTCTAACAATGAAACTTGTCTATTTTTAGTGCATTAGTCTGAATTCAAATACAAAACCAATGTAAACACATAGATTGCTATTATTTATACACTGTGTAAATGTTTTATATATTCTTTATATCTGTTACAACAGTGATGTGGATCTATCCCTTATTATTTATGGTATTCCCTACAGCAATGTTCTACTTCATGTCATCTATATTATATTCTGGACACACTATGCAGCCATGTATTCTTACTAATGCGCATACAATAATATCAGTAGAACAATACCTGAAAGTCAGCTGTTACAGCACCACCGCAGACGTCAATGAGTTCAGTCATGTCATAATATGCATCAAAGGTCCAAATACAACTCTTCAGGTTAAGGTGTTTGTATAGTTGCACAGTCTTTGGCTCTCTCACGTTAGGGTCAAACTGGTACGGTCTATCATAGCCAGGACCCACAGCGATGCTGTCATATGTCACCTCATCCAAGAATCCTGCCTCTGAAAACAAAAACAATTATGTATAAAAAAATAAAAGCTTTGTAACCTTGTTATTATGCATCCATTCATATAAGTATGGTAAAGAGTAACAGATGAATAAATTGTACTGTGCAGTAATGATTGCAGAGAATATAATCTACTTTGCTGACCCGTTTATAACCCAAGTGTACAGGCACTGGATATAATGACATACTACAAGTGATAACAAAACATTTTTGGGTATGACGTATATTATTGCCTGTGGTTGATTGTCACAAAGAAGGAAATATCATAACAATGGTGTCGTTTAGGCAGAAGGCGGTAATAGGATATTTATTTGAGAAACCAACATGTTGTATTTGATAAATGACCTAAATATCTTAACACTGGATATATATGGGCACATCATTCATCAATCTAATGTGTGCCCCAACTTTAAACAGTAAGGGAGCATATCATAGACACAGCTTTGTGCTTCTTCCAACAAAAACAACTGTTGCAGTTTTCTTGACAAACACATTACAAACCATATGAGCTTTTCTCCTGTCTAGTATTTCTGTTGGGAAGAGGCTGTTTTTATCTGCTTGACTCCTTGCTAGTTTAAATGATATAAGCCTGTGAGTATGCTGGAAGACCGAGGCCAACATTGTATACAAAAATATAGATTAGATATAGTTTTATTCTATGTTTTTAGAGTGTTCTTTCTCTGGCTTTGCAGCTATAGTAGGGCATACAATACCTGAAATGCCTCTCAAGTCACGGATGGTGACAAGGTTGGAGCACACATGCTGGTGGCGATAAACAGACTCAGAGAGGAGAAAGTGCAGGTTATGCAGAGGCATAGTAGAGATGAGCGGTAGCATGCCATCTTGGTGTGGTATCTGAACTGAGATGTGAATTCTGAGGAAAAAAATAATGCACAGTAAAGACCTGGATGGAAGTAAGCAGTGAAGCTTTTTTTTTTAACTAACTGGATATTTGACCTTGTAATATTTTATTTTGTATTTCATTTCATTTATGGTCACTTCACAGCAACTTATGACATACCTGTTGGGATGTTCTTTATGTTTGACATCCAAATATTTCAAAGTAGCGATAAAAGACTGGGCCTGGAATCCTCTAGCCGTGCCTGCTACTACTGGAGTATGGCAGATGGCACTGTCAGTTCCTATAGTCACAATATTGCTTCTCAGTGGTGTGCCCACATGTCCAGCTTTATCTACAGCTTTGGCTACACAGCGTACATGAAATCGCCTGCTAAAATAAATGCTATCCAGCACCTTGAGTGGACACAAGATAGAAATCACATTTAAGTAATGTATCTATGAAGACAATCCTCAATATACATTAAAGATAATTATTATTATACAGGATTTATATAGCACCAACAGTTTGCGCAGCACTTCACAATATGTAGAAGACATTACAATCACAATACAAATCAAGACAAAATGGTAAGGAGGGCCCTGCCTGTGAGTTTACAATCTCAGAATTATTTAAATTACTATACCGACAATTTCACGTGCAGATGAGACTTGCCTAAAATTGCTGTGTAAATGTTACTTTGTATGAAAACTCCACAACCATTTAATTTGTTTCAATAAACTTTGATATAGAAAATAAATAATGTATACATTTACTACATGTGTTATTGTCATGGTTGTTGCCTGTCAGTTAAACGAGGACAACACTATAAATGTTAATGGGTGGAAAAAAATAGTAATAAAAAAATAAAGTAGTGCCTACAGGATTGGAATGGCAATATGGCAACCCTGGCGTCTCCTCGGGGAGGGGTGGGTGATATTTCTTAAAGTATATAAGCAAATCAGAACTTCTAAGTTGCATCATTCTTCACTTGGTCCCCACCACATTTCTGAGTTAATAAGGCTGCCAGTACATGAATATTACTGAACCATTGGGTTTAGGAAAGTAGGATTGTGTGCCTAACTTGCCAAGGCTGTTTTTTGTGCCTAGGGACCAAGTCAGTATCTGTGCTCTTTGGTGAGAGAGACAACAGTAACCAGTTCTGTAAATTGCCTATTATGCATTTCTTTATCTGGTCCTATTTTATCCATTAACAGAATTTTGTTGTCACTTATCACCTCATGCTTAATCATACAAGACTGGTATTTTCTGTGGGTACTCACCATGTGATTGACACTAGTGAAAGGGGTAGTATCAGTTATTGTCTCAAAGGGAGACCGGGCTCCACTGGAGTCAGTGGGCGCTGCCACTTCCCAGCTGAACATGATAGTTGACTGGTTGATGCCGGCCTCCTCACATCGCTCCCTCATTATGGAGTGTTTAGGAAAGTGGGGGTCACATGGTGTGACACATAGCAATGGGTACCCAGGAGATGGGGATTTCTTCGAACCTTCTTTGGTGACTTCCTCCACATGGTCATAGTCAGCCAAAGAGACCACCTAAAGGCAAGCAGAATTAATAATTAAAGTGCTACATACATTGATGGGAGTAATGTAAATAACAGTGCAAAACTAAAATGTCAATAAGGCTGCAAATTAACAAAAGACATGTATTCCTGGTTCCCATAATACCTGAAAACAGTTACACTGATTGCAGAAACTCTGATTAGGTTGAGGGCTGGAATTCCTAAAAGGCCACACAAGCCAGTACCTAGAGTGTCAAGGCCACCAGAATAGATGACTACATGCCACTCTTACAGTTTTATTTAGTTCTTAAGTAGGTTTACACACAGATCTTCTTGCCAGACAGACACAACCCAAGCATATAGGCATTCACATATTGCTTACATAATTCCCTTATTTGCCATCAGTTCCACTCCCAAAGTGCCATTACCTCACACATCATACTGTACCACTGGAATGTCAGGGTGGACATGCAAGCAAAGTTACTGAGTAAGTTGTAGTGAACTCAAAGGTGCTTGGTTGACTGATTGTGGGAAGTTGTAAGAAGACCAAGTGCAGAGTGAAAACCTGAGGGTTTGACTTATATAAAAATTTAAAAAGAAAGCCCGCCTAAGGTCACATATTTTTTTTTTAATTCAGATCAGATGAGTCAATGATTTGACAACTGCAAGCACAATGACTTAGGACTGAATAATGTAATTTGCCAGGAGTCTGTCTCATTTCACATATCAGAATGCTCAAAAATGTTGTCACATCTCTGCAATGCTGCTCACCAATTGACATTGTGGTAGCTTTTTTTCAACCAGTATACAGAAATTTGATTCTGTGCAGAAAAACACTTAACCATGTTCTTAACCCCCAACCTACCTTACAATTAATTTGTACTAGTTGACTTAAAGTGACATTAAACCCTCAGATTTCTTAACATAAAACAATACTGTAATGTGTGCCTTACTGTAATCCATGGTAGTTTCCCTTCTCTTTTCTGCTCTTCCTTTTAAATCTGTATCTGTTCTCATGATGGGCAGAACTTCTGTTTTGCAGCAGACTACCTTGTCTCTGAAATGGATACATAGTGCCTGTGTGTTGGTTTGCAACATGAGCCAGAACTACAAGAAGAGGCACTCAGCTGCAAAGGGAAGTTCTCCCCAGGCATTAGAAGACATGAGGATTTAAAAGGAAGAGCAGCAAAGAGAAGGGAAACTACCATGGATTACAGTAAGGCACACATTACAGTATTGGTTTATGTTAAAAAATCTGAGGGTTTAATGTCACTTTAATGAGGCAAGCACATAAGCCATAAAATAGAACCTATACAGAGTGATAAGGCTGGTCAGACCCCACTGACAAGATCATGATAAAATGACAGCTTTCTATTTAATTACCTTACCTACAAGTAATTTTGCAGGCTCATTTCATAAATGTATTTAACTCTCAGGATGAGCAATAAAAGCAACAGACAGCAACAGGCAGCATTATACTGAAGTTATATGTACACTGAGATGAAAGTACATTTAGTGTAATTACTTAGGGCACAGGTAATGACTCATAACTAACTGTACAGTGATTTCTACTCATATTTCATATTTTAAGGAGCCAGCCAATCCTCCTCTGATCTCCACAAGAACATAATATGTATACGCTAGCACAGCATTGGGTAAATAATTATATCTGCAAAAAAAAAAAAATGCATATCAAACAATCCAGGAGGGAGTGCACACTGCAGTATATAGCCTTAAAGGAGATCACTATAAAACACTTATTGTTATGGAGTAGATAGAGGAGACTATTGTGTGAAAATTCCGCTATTTGCAATACCCAGTACAGATGTGCATTGAGGGCCCATTCGTCTGTGCCTCTGCTTCCATAATATGTCAGACTGCTAGATTTGAGGGCTTACCAGTAGCCACTGAAGCACAGGCTGATGGTTTAGAAGTGAGTCAGGGATGTGCTTTTCAAATGGAAGATCAGAAGAACAGGCCATTACATTTAATTTACACACTAATTCTAACTTATATGCTACACTCAACTCCCACTGTACGAAAACAGTCTTTTTGGAGCAGTCCCGTAAGACATAGGATCTATGTAGTTTCTTTCTCCATGAACAATCATTGCCTTACTACTAGGAAATCCCTAGTCAGCCTGCATACTAATGTATATACTGCTACCACAATGCTTTTTTTGTAACATACTCTTCTAAAAAACAAACAATATTAGCCTTATTCTATCAGTTATTCTCAGGAAGGGGAAGTCTGCTAAAGTAGCTTTAAAATGATATATATTTATCAGCCTGCAAACCACAGTATTTACAAATACTATGCAACACCGGTCTAAAGAGACTAAGATGTGTGAGAAAAAGATGAACTACAGTCCAATATAGGAGACTGCTTCCAAGGTGAAAACCAAACTTGAGGCAGATATAAAAACATGATTTTTTTCTTGTCCATTAAGGGGCACAGGAAGTCTTTAACCTTCGGGTTTTACTGCTACCTACAGGAGTATGCCCCAGTTTTTTGTTAGTGTCTTAGGAGGATGGATGTCTTTTCTTTAGCTCAGCTGTGTAAGAGATGAATATATTTATTGCTGGTACTCTTTTCTTACTGTTCTCTTTTTCTTCAATCAAGACTCTTCTGTACATTGCTGCTTGGGTTTTTCTCTCTGATTGCAGCTATCCAGTGTGGCTATCCTCGGCCTGACCTCGGAGTGCCGTATCTGGACCCTGCTGGACTGGACAATGCAGGTATTGCCTGTCAGGTATTGCCTTGCCAGGTATATCATAATATCAAACCTCTGTAGAAGCACTCAGACTGGAAGAGTACCGGAGTCAACAAAGGCTCTGATTTTTTGCTCAGTGCTGTAAGTCTAACACTGTAAACATGCTTAAAGGAAATTAGGAAAAACCTGGATTTTCTGTTCCTCTTTCATTTTCCAATCACATATAAGTTCCTGGACCATGCTGTCTTGCTTAAAGGAGAACTATGAGGTGAGTGCTTTTCTAGTTCTAGCTGACCTGTGACAATGAGACTGTCACAGGTCGGCTCAGTAGATGGGGAAGTGAGCGAACACATACCGGCGTTCGCTCACCTCCCGATCCTGTCACAGCTCTCTGCTGTGACAGGGGAGGGGCTGGATTCCCCCCTCCCCGCTCCGATCCGCCAACACTGACTGGCGGAACGGACGGGGGAGGGGGTGGGTACAGCTGGCTCTGCCTCTAGATAGGTAGAGCCCGCTGTCACTCGCGCAGCTGGGCAGATCCAGACATAATTGTCGGGATCCGCTTCAGCTGCGGCGTCTCAGTATACCGCGAGTAGCTCGCGGTATACTGTGGCGTCTCAGTATACCGCGCTAGTTTGTATATGCTAGTTTGTGTCCTCCCGTTACCCTAAGGAGAACTATGGGGAAAAGCCCTAGCCCCATAGTTCTCCCTTAACTGCAGTGTAGTCTATAGAGAGATCCAGGACCTGGCTGTGGGGTGTCTGAATCATTAGACTGCCTAAACAGATTTGCATATCCTTTGACAGGTGAACAATGTTTACATATTATATAACTATTTTAACTATATTTAGCTGTTCGCCTGGAGTTCACCTGTTAAATGTGAATCAATACTACTTTATATAACTATTTATATATAATATTAAATCTTCTAATATTACACATTCTTAAAATATAACATTACTGTGAACTTCTATGGAAAATCTTACAAGTTTACCTGCAAAGATATTTAAACTGAAATATATTTCACTACTAACTATAACACAGCACTTACTATAGGTGGCGATGGCAATATCAGACTTCCTGCCGCCTCTTGATCCAGAATTGTTACTGTTGCAGTTGTGATATCACCAAGAATGGCCTCAACTGGGTCATCTGGTCCAAGAACCACTGAAAAGGACTCATGCCATTCCCTGTCCTCATTTGACAGGATCTCCACCTTAAAAAAGATGTGGTCAACACCTGCAAATAGTGACAGATAAACCATAAACTGGTTAATTAATACATTTCTCAATTTTATTTCTGAAAAATAAATGTGGCTGTGACAGTTTGGTCTTTCAAGAGAAATGTTAGGAAATGTGCCCTTACCAAATAAAAATAGCCATGATGCAATAAAGCGGAACGAAACTCAGAAATTACATAATAAAAATAACTTTTATTATATAAATTATAATTGACTGTGTACCTTATTTTGTCATGGGGGATATTATTTTATATGTACAGGGGATGTATTTTTTTTTACGTGTATGTGGGGGAATTAGAAGTGTATTAGGCTACATTCACCCCTTTATTTTAGGTGCAATTAGGGATTTCTGCGTCAGGAACCTGCGTTTTCCTGCAGCAGAAATCCCTAAAATGGCGTTTACAAGTGGCAGCTGTCACCTAAGTTAATGATCAGGTTACAGCAGTTGTATGTAAATGCCTGCACACCGCATGTAAAGATACGTTGTATATGATTACATTCGGTTAGGAATCAATCACTCTCCCTGGACGCAGTGTTTTCTAACAGCATGTAATCATATCACATATCATTACATGCGGTGTGCAGGCGTTTACATGGAGCTGCTGTCACCTGATCATTAACTTGAATAGGTGACAGCTGTCACTTGTAAACACCAGATTAGGGATTTCTGCTGCAGTAAAACGCAAGTTTCTGATGCAGGAATCCCTAATCACACCTAAACCTACAGAAATGAATAGGACCTTATTGTGAGTGTGTATTAGTGTCTGTAGTACTTAAACTGGATATAATTACATTTTATTTTAAAGTGCAAAATGTGACAAGCGGCCCCCATGAGAGAAAAAAATTTTGTTGAGTAGCCAGTTGGGCGGCAAAGATGACAAGGAGGCCGTGTCGGCGCCGAGGATGAGGAGGCCATCCAGTCTTGCGCCGAGGACAAGGAGGCCATCCAGTCTTGCGCCGAGGACAAGGAGGCCGTGTTCCAAAGAGGTCAGGCCATGCAAGGTAAGAGTACTGTGCTGGCAGAGCCCAGCATAGATTCTGCACAGCCCACCAAAGAGTCTCAGGTGGCTGTGCAATACCCGTTGGTGGGCTCTGCAGGGTTCGTATGGGGCTCTGCAGTCTGCAAAGCCCACCACAGATCCTGCACAACCCCCCTGAGACCCTGCAGCATCTCAGGGGGTCTCTGCAGGATCTGTGGGGGGCCTTGTTGGGTCTCAGGGGGGCTTTGCAGGATCTATAGGGGGGCTCTGCAGCTTGCAAAGCCCACCACAGATCCTGCAGAGCCACCTGAGATCCTGCAGGGTCTCAGGATCTGTGGGGGGCTTTGCCGGGTCTCAGGGGGGATTTGCAGGATCCATAGGGGGCTCTGCAGCCTGCAAAGCCCACCACAGATCCTGCACACAATACCATCAATGTTTTTTACATGATTAAAATGCACACTACATGGCCAAACATTTGTGGAAGCCTGACCATCACACCAGTATAACCTTGTTGGACATCCCATTCCAAATCTATGGGCAATAATATGGAGCTGGCCTCCACTTTGTGGCTATAATGGCCTCCACTCTTTTGAATGAATGCCATATGATGTAAGAGAAAAATGCATGAATAAATAACATGAATATCCATTATTCAATAGGGCTTTAATTACAAGAATAAATTATGGCTTTTGTTTCTATAAAAATATGATGCCCACTTGCAGGATCTGTGGCTGAGGATTTGCACAGTTTATAACGGATAGGAATGCTGTGCTTATTTTTTGGGCAGATGGGCCTTTCTGGACAAAATTTAATTTGCCCACTGGTTCTCATCTTTCACTCAAGTGACCCTGAAGCCTTCCCCACTCCTGCAGCTGTCTGCCTTACCAGAAACACAATATTTTTTCAACCTTATTTCATTTACAAGTTTACTGCTACCTGTTGCTATAAGTTCTTTGCAAAAAAACTCACCAGGACTGAATTTAAGAACCTGGCTTTTTGGATAGTAATCAACGCCTGACTGAGCAGATCCATCTCGTGTGCTGCAGCGGACCTTAGATGTTCTATTCTGGTCTCCTCTTCTGATTACTTTGATGTTCAAAGTAGCCACACCATCTGGCTCCTGAGGCTCTCGGATCTGATAAGTAGACTCTTCAAATTCTATAGTTGGTGCTATATGGATTTTAAAAGACATATGGAGGGTTATGATTAACATTTTTTTTAGCAGGTTTAGTGATCATGAATGCATATTAAACACATCTACAGAAACTGTGCCAAAAATTTTAACAGTTTTTAACACAGTTTAAAATTTTCATAATATAACTAAAACACATACTGACATAGTCTATCATATGGTGCATACAGTATATGTGAAACAGATCAGTTTATCCTTGCTGCATCTTAATGTTCTGTTTTGTTATTTGAATAGGGCTTGCCTGAATGTCTCCCGTGGGCCCGCTACAACAGTCCAACATTTATAAGCTAAGTTTCTTACTAGAAATATAGGTATTTGTTACACATGACTTTTAAACCGATTTGTTAGTAATGGAATTCACTTGTATATGCACTTACCGTCTTCATCATTGGAGATAGTAATGGTGGCAACATCAATCTTCCCAACCCTGGCTCCACTCCAATGACTGCCAAGTGGATTGCCAAGATAAATCTTAAACTGTTCCTCTGGCTCAAACACTGAGTCATCATTGATAAAAATTGTGCAATTTTTCACCTATTCATAAAGAAATGCAGTTATGTTGACTATTATTGGAGATAAATAATGCACAACTGACAAGGGGCCCATAAAGCCACAAAGTACATATCTAACTACTACATGCTCATAAAGCCATGCATTACATATGTAACTGCACTAAGCCATGGGGTACATATCTAATGGCTACAAGCTCTTATGGGGTGGGGACTTAGCATACACATAAAATACTATTTCTTTTTCCATTTATGGATCTGCATAGGTTACTGCTCTGAAAAAAACTATATTATGCAAGTAGTAGACAGATGTTTCTTTAAAAAAAAATCTAACTGCTAACCATTGTAACCTTTGGACCATGGCAAGTATTAAGGTAATTCCATCTGCTCATAAAGGACATTTGCTGTGATGAAGCAACAATGGAGTTGTTAATCTTAACACAAGCTCACTTAATGCTTAAGTGTAAAGGACACTGTGGTCAAAGTTAAAGGAGAACTATGGGGTTAGGGCTTTTCCCCATAGTTCTCCTTAGGGTAACGGGAGGAAACAAACTAGCGTCTTCCTGTCACCCTAAGCTCAGTATACCGCGAGCTACAGCTCGCGGTATACTGAGAAGCCGCAGCTGAAGCGCATCCCGACAATTATATATGGATCCGCCCAGCTGCGTGAGTGATAGCTGGCTCTGCCTATCTAGAGGCAGAGCCAGCTGTACCCGCCCCCTCCCCCGTCCGTTCCGCCAGTCAGCGCTGGAGGATCGGAGCTGGGAGGGGGGAATCCAGTCCCTCCACTGTCACGGCAGAGAGCCGTGACAGGATCGAGAAGTGAGAGAACACCGGTATGTGTTCGCTCACTTCCCGATCTACTGAGCCGACCTGTGACAGTCTCATTGTCACAGGTCGGCTAGAACTATGAGGTGAGTGAAAAGCACTCACCTCATAGTTCTCCTTTAAGTAGCCCACAGGAACCAATGTGTTTATTTTTCTGTAGTTGGGTCAGTAACAGGTGAATTCTGATTGCATGTTATGGGTTACTCCACTTTTCACAATGATCTTTGCCTTACTAACAATCCCAAAACAGTTACATGAATTGGGCTATGGTATAGAGTTTTATACAAACAAGGATGCCTAGTTAATCATGCAATCATTTATATGCTTACTTTTTCTCCTTTAAGAAATGTAATACGGGAATCATCAGAATTCCTTCTCTCTTCAAAGTCATCCATCACTTGTGCAGACTGAGACTGTGTGTAACAACGCACTGAAGATTCATAACTGAGATCCCCAGTACGTATAATAGGAACATGAAGCAATCCATCCTTTTCCTTCACTGTCAATACATCCTTACTGAATTGCATGCTAGGGACTAAAAGGAAACCAAAATGTTTTTTTTAAAAATCGATAAAATATTTTCATAACAACCAAACAACAAATGACATTGAATTTCTCAAAAAAGGGGAGATAACACCAAAACGCTCAAAATGTAAAACCGTAGCACATGAGCAAAAAAGGTAACAGTTAAAATGTAATACTATCTTCACCATAAAATGTCTAAAATGTCTAAAAGCAAGTGCCCTGTTTCTAAGAGATACCCAGCAGTTGTGTGTGGAGTGCATCCCTATAAAAAAGCCACTAATTGTTTAATAAATGCAGTCATTGTTAACCATTATGAAAGATTATTGAGGAATAAATAAAAATACAAATAAATGCTAACTATATCATTAAAGGAATGCTAAACTCTAACTCAATGCATTTGGGAGAATGGTGACATCACCCCCTGCAGTACAGTTTAGGACAGTGGATTAGGATGGAGGTGGTGGGGGCTCACTAAATCACTAAGCAGACATTGCGTGAAGTATAAGTTGCTCTGTGCACTATGTATCATACACCATTGCCACATTCTTTTTTTTATATACAAAACACTGTTTTACCTTTTACCATCCTTTTCCCCATCTCAGTTCCGTGTATCTCCTGCAGCCTCTTTCACTGGCTGAGCATCACTTTAAAGTGGCTTCCTGATAGTGGCAAAAGGGGACTATGTCTGGGCCTGACTTGCTTATATGATGATTGGTTTCTCTTCAAAACTTTTTTGTGCTAGTGATAGCTACATATACTGTAATCAACTTCAAAGGCGAGGACAAATCTAAATGGTTCTATGTACTCTGTAAATAGCTGCAGATTTACAGTGAGATGAAGAGGAGTAACATATAGAAGAAAACAAAGCATATTACCATCCTGAAAGGTATCGTTAATGGTAACGGTGGCTTCAAATGGTTTGATAAGTTCAGCCCCTTGTGCAGAACTTAAAAATACAATGAAGGTTTCCAGTCCTTCCATAACTGGATGCTGTGTGTCATCAAGGATTGTCAGAGTGCAATGCTGTAATACAGGAATAAGTAAAATCACATACAGCCTATTGATTACATTATTTCCAAAACTCAACTAATGTGAGCAATTATAAAACATCACAAGCGTGCTTTACTGTACACATAATTGTTCCCAATAACTTTACCACGTCAGATAACCAGTGCTTTTCTAACCACCTCTACTGCATTTTAATTGGAATCATAAGAAGCACTGTGGACACTTTAATGAAAGCTGTCATAGAGTAAAGCTAGGCATGTCTCTTGAGTCCTTTTTAAATGTTCTCATAAAACACAGAGGTTTACAAGAATGCGCACAAAATATAATGGATTTTTTATTTCAAGGATCCTTATTGCTTATACGCCACTAGTATGTTTAAAGAGACAATACCAAAAGGACCATTAAACCTAAAATTAACTAAAGAGGTACTAGAGGTATATTAATAGTTATAGATATGTATGTAGCAATACTCTCACCTATAAAGAAACTGAAACATTTCCATAACTTTAGTGCAACTAGCTGATCTTCTATAGAAGCCGAAAAAGCAGTTAGTAGCCTTCTTAAACTGTGTTCTCTACTAAATTATTTTCATTTTAAAGTGTATGTCTAGCCAAAGCATTCACATTTTTAACTTTGGAAGGGAGAATAAAAGCTCTGTCACTTAGGAAAGATTTCCTTTGACTTCCTGTTGTGGTTCCAAGACAGACGTGAAGAAACATATTCCTGATAGGAAAGCTAGCAATAAAAACTTGAGGGAGTGTAAGACTATACCCGGCCGTTCGTGTAACACTGCACATGCCCGTGGTCCTGTCTTCCGCATTTTCGGGAAACACGCGCTAGTGAGCAGACGTACGCAGCATAGCGTACGCACAAAAACGTGCTGACGCACAGGATATGACAAAATCTCCTCTAATAGATGGGTCTATTTAAACCAGCTTGCCCTGTTGATTATTGCTGAATGGTCTTTCAGCTTTTCTGTTGCTTCCTGTTATTCTGACAGTTTGTTGCCTTAAACTGGATTGCATCTGACTGCTGATTGCTGCCTGCCCTTGACCTCTGCTTGCTCCTGGATTATGCTTTTGTCTTCTGCTCCTGTACCTTGCTGTCTGACTGGTGTGACCTCTGGCCTGTCTGACTTCGCCTCTGCTTCCCGTTTTGGCACCACGCTGACCTTCCGGCTGGATCCTGGTCCTGTCTAATGTTCCTTGGAAACCAGCTTCTGGACTGTGGCCTGGCACGGTGTCTATACACCTTTTGGCACCTGTGCTACTCTGTCGTCTCATTCCCTGTCTCCCAGTGGCGACTCTAGGAACAATATATAGGGGGGGCACATAAGATACCACAGTCAAAATGGGGGGGGCACTAATAATTTTCACCACTAAATCATACCACTGAAAATAACTAAACAGGGGCGTAACTAGAAATAGGGGGGCAAGGCATAAGCTAGGGGGGGGCAATTGCCCCCCCTTGCCCCCCTGTAGAGACGCCTATGCTGTCTCCATTCTCAGGGGTGCAGGACAAGAGGTGCAAGGGAGGTCTCCTTAGCGAATTAGGTCTTCTACCAGGCAGGTGATAGAGAGGTTATAACCATCCCCTAAAATGTTTTTACTATAGATACACTTAATATGAAATATTTTGAAACTTCTAAACATATATATATCCATGAATGTTTTTAAAATAATAATTTGTAATGTACGTTTAGAGGGTCTTTGGGTTGGAGTTGGATTAAATTTAATTGCCCTGCAGAATCTTACTCATTCAACTGCATTATATCACCCAGGCTTGAATTCAGGACTGTAGAAGGTCCCTAAGAAGAATGATAGTTGCAGCCATAATGGACTGATTTCCTTGTTGTAGTGGTCGCTTTGACACATTCTATGTTCTTGGAAGACTCTGCATAGCAGTGCAAGGTGCAGGTACTGCATACAACATGTCTCTCTCTGCGTAAATAATTCCTGCTGTTTTTTTCCTAATGTATCTACTTTTACTTCTGATGAATCTATCAAAGTCTTGGAATATGCTGATGTGTTTACATACCTCTACTGTTTTACCAGGTCTAAATTCAATTTTTTTGGAGCTAGGGATATAATCAATCCCTGGAGTAGCAGAAGGTGGATCTGAAAGGCGAGTGGCGCACCATACTGATGTTGGCACTGAAAGGTCAGGTCCACTTCGGAGAACAGGTATCTCAATAGACCCTGTAGGAAAAAATGTTTGGCCATTAGTAGATATTACATACAAAATAGAGTGCAAATACATAGGAAATGACAAAACTTGAAGGAAGATCAGTTATAATTGTGAAATGCTGAAGGACAAAAATGATTAGCAGCATTACTCATGACATGCATGCTTTTCTCTTGTGCAGTCACTAACGCTGGAAAGAGTACAGTGATACATAATATAATGCAGTAGAACACCTTACAGCAGTCTTTATAGGGTACTTCACTCAACTATAGCACTCCACTCTCTATCTTTTCCTAGGCCTCAACTGAGCAGACACATTCACTACACCATGACACTGGCATTCACAGTAAGAAAGAAGAAAAAATAAAAGCAGGAAGATTTACTAGGGCAATTAAGTAATGTGTTTAGTGGCCGGAACCAAAGCAGAGATGGGCTAGATACCATCTTCACCTAAGTCAGCATTAATATCACAGCTAAAAGAGCTATCAAGGGAAACCAAGCAATTTCAGTGTAGAAAAACATATTTATACCTGTGTCTTCACTAACAGTAAAGGTGGCATTTCCTAATGAGACTGTCGAAGCATCATTTGGTCCTTCGATCACAACTCTGGCTGCAGCATTACTGCCAATTCTGGCATTGTCAGACGTATCAGCAAGGGCTATCTCAAATTCTTCCTCATCTTCATATTCACTGTCATCAATCACTTTGACATCACATGTGGACATTGTGACTCCAGGCCCAAAAATGACACGGTTTTCGCTGGACATCGCCCTAGATTTAAAGTCTGAGCCCGATTCAAGAGCATAAAGACTGCTCCCCTTAGCTGATTTTGGTATTGTGTAGCAAATAGCGGAAACAACACTCCCAGGGTCACCTGTTTACAAATATACAAGTATAATATAGGCAAATTAATAATTGTGTGATATTAAAACTTCTGTATAAAGCATATAGAAAATAAATTATTTAGAGTCTCTTAGCCCTTCTAAACAATTAATACAGTATTGCGAGATGCCTTTTAGGAGGTGCCAGTATGGGTACTATACACACACACACTTCTATTTTTGCATTTATTGGTTTTATTCATCTGCAATCAAAGGGATGGGCTTTGATCTGCAAATGAGGTCAGTTAAACCAACCTGTAAAAAGAAAAGAAAACAAGTTATTTTTTCCACTTATGAACCCGAAGTTTATCCTAATCAACCCAAAATAACTCCTTCTTTTCCTTTTCACCTTAAGTATTATTTTCCTGATGAATTTGTTTTTTGTTTGTTTCTATTTTGTCTAAACCCTAATGTTTTCTTTTTTATACATTTTATTTGTTAATTTTGTTTCACAATAAAGAGCAGCCAATAAAAAAAAGCAAGACTATTTCATTTTTAAATAACTGTGCAAAGCTTTATACCAGAATCATAATTTTAGTGTCATAAAACAGGACAAACTGTCAAACAACATTTATACTTTTTATTTATAGTCATCCTTCTTTTTAAACTGATTAATTTGAAGAAGAAAAACAAGTGTTTTGTTTTTTCTTTACAGTTTTGCCTATGGATTGCATAAAAAATAAAATAATTTTTGCTAGACAATATAATCAAAAGAAAGTCTAGTTTGTCTATCAAAATGAGATACAGGTATGTACTATTTTGCTGCCGTAAAGAAGTATTAAGAGAGTAAAATATACTCTTCCCAATAGTTAAAGCTGGTGTGTGACACTGCATCTGTCACATACCAGCTCTTTAGCTTGAGAACTGAACGACCACACAAAGCGCTCACCACAGGGATATTCCCTCCTCTCTCTCTATTCCTTCTCTCTATTGGAGAGACAGACAGGGGAGAGGGCGGGCACAGCTGGCACTGGCTCTAGAGAGCCACAGCCAGCTCTCAATCAGGCAATATTGTCAGGATCCTTCATGGCTGCAGCGCGGCTCTGCGCTATCAGCATATAGCGGGTTGCTGAGTTTGGGTCACAGGAGTACAATAGCAAATGTACTCTTTTTTTTAAATACATTCTTTATTTATATTTTTCATGGAAATTGTAACAAAACAGTAAGAAAATAGCATTAGCACAAAGTGTACTTGAGAATCAGTCAAGAAAATCCACTGTAACAGCTATGTATCACAGGGTATACATCTTGTAGTACAACTATAATCTGGCTCAGACATTAACCTGTACAATTTGTCTATGGTAAACCAGATCTTCTCTTGTATAAATAAACAGATACCATGTGGATATTAATGCATAAGTGGGGTGGATAGAGGCGGAAAGGTAAGGAGAGGGGGGAGAAGAAGAGAGAAGACTAAGAAGAAAGAGTGACTAGAAAGTAGAAGGGGAAACAGACGTTGTCCCGCTAATCACCATCGGATCTTGAGCGCAGCACTGCGGTTCCTGTCATTTGCCTGCGATAAGTCAGCAGCCCCTCGTGTCATTCATTACATCTCCCCTAATAGGGCAGCGTGTTCCTGGGTAGTAGTGAAATCTATCCAGTAGAACCAGGTGCGTTAAACTGCGTCACTCTGTGGTTAGCTGAGGCCAGGAGATCCTCCATTCTGTAGATCTCTCCGACCTTCGCCAGCCACAGTGAGATTGGTGGCGCAGCCGTGCGTTTCCAGTAAAGGGGATACACGCCTTCGCCGCACTGAGTAGGTGCACTAAGAGGCACCTCCTATAGCGGCGTAAGGGCATGGGTGCCAGATGTAGGAGATATTCAGCTGGGTCGGATCCCAAAACAACCCCTGTCAATGTATTGCATAGTCTGCCACTTTATCCCAGAAAACTATGAGCATGGGACAGGACCAGAACACATGCAATAGCGTACCTTCTTGTGTCTGGCAACGCCAGCAGAGTGGTGAGCACTGTGGGAACATTCTATGCAAGGTTGTCGGGACTCTGTACCATCTGGAGAGAATTTTGAACCCCGTTTCCTGAATACTGCTGGATATAGAGGCCTTATGTGTCATCTGAAATATCCTATTAACTTGGGGCGGAGTGAAGGTGATTCCCAAATCTCGTTCCCATTTCGATATATACACCGGGAGGGGTAGAGCAGGCGGGTCGCCCAACAGCTTGTAGGCTTCTGACAGGCCATGGCGGGTAGGACCCTCCCTCAAACAGATTTCCTCGAAAGGTGTCAGTGGAGGCAGCTCCCTTGGGTTCCTAACCAATTGAGTGAGGAAATGGCGCACCTGGAGTGCTTTCCAAAAGGTCATGGGAGGGTCGGAGCATGCTTGAATATCTTTAAGAGGTAGTAGACCCGAACCTGCCCGGAAGTGGTAGATCCCGAAGCTGCCTGATTTTATTACTCGGTTGATCTCCCTGTCAGCGGGTGAGATGGGGAGGTCTGGGTGTCCCAACACTGGGGTCATCAGGGAAGGATACCTATCTGCCCTACAGCCAGTCTTATCTGCTTTACAGGTAGCCATCGTAGGGCCAATGAGTGGATGAGTCCGGAGGTGGCTCGTATGCTTTCTGTCTGTCCAGGGTAGTCCCCCCAGAGGAATTGTGGTACAGGACTGCTCCATTGGCATCCACCGTTTTTCCTCTCCCCCCTGGCACCAATCTAGTATCCTCGCCATATGTACCGCCTTGTGATAGCACAAGGGATCCGGGAACCCAATACCTCCTCTGTGTTTGGGTCTGGACATGAGCAGTTGGCTAAGACGGTGGCCCTTCTGTGCCCAGAGGAACTTGCCAAATTCTACTCTCACCTTCCTCAGAAAGCCAGTCGGAATGTGTACCGGCAAAGTCTGAAGGAGGTAGAGCAGGCGCGGCAGTACATTCATTTTGAGAATGCTATTCCGGCCAAACCAGGTGAATAGGCCTTTCGTCCATAGTTGTAAATCAAGTTTTATCTGGGCAAGGAATGGCGGAAAGTTAGCCGAGAAAATCTCTCCGAGGGAAGGTGTCAGGAAGATCCCCAGATATTTAATTCTCTGTGGAGCCCATTTGAATGGAAAGTAAGTGCAGAAGGAATCTATGACTGCCTGGGGTACATTGAGGTTCAAGGCCTCTGACTTCTGCAAATTTACCTTGAAATTGGACAGGGAGTGGTAGTGTGCTAATTCCGCAAGAAGGTTCGGTAGGGATGTTGCTGGGCTCGTCACAAAAAAAAGTATGTCATCCGCGTACCCCGCCACCTTAAGGACCGACCCTCCCACCCTAAGTCCAGGAAAATTTGGGTTGTTTCGGATATGGCATAGTAGGGGCTCCAGGGTCAGTACACATAGCAGGGGGGATAGCGGGCACCCCTGGCGCGTGCCGTTGAATAGGGAAAAGTCAGCAGATGCCACTCCATTTACTCGTACATGGGCTGTTGGACGGGAGTACAGTCCATCTATCCACGCGGAAAACTCGGCCCCCACCCCTATGTAGATCAGTGTTGTTTTCAGAAACGCCCAATCTACCCTATCGAACGCCTTTTCGGCATCCGTTGATAGGAGAATAGTGGCGATGTCGAGTGATCTAGCTAAGTGAATGGCATTCAGGATCTTCGTAAATAATTTTAGATCCACATTTAGCAAGGAAATCGGTCGGTAGTTAGCACATTGGGTGGGGTCCTTACCAACTTTTGGTTTAACAGTAATGGCTGCTCGTAGTGCATCAACCGGAAGCGCGTGAGCGTCCAGAATCGAGTTAAAGGCCTTGAGGAAGGGCTGCGTAAGAAGGGAGGCAAAGTGTTTGTAATAGAAAAGCGTGAAACTGTCCGGTCCCGGCGCTTTATTGGGCTTCGACTCTGTTAGTGCTTTATGGAGCTCAACCTCCTCCAGAGGACCTGTCAGCGAGAGGCGAGCCTCCTGTGTGAGGCGTGGCATACCTGACTTTTCCAGATAGGTGTGAATTGCTCTGGACTTATCAGCCATAGCCTGGTCCACGGGCTCTGGGGACGAGTTATATAACGATTGGTAGAATTCCCTAAACCGGGCTGCAATTTCTCGAGATTCCAAATGAACTCTTTTGACCCGAAAGAGGACTAAAGCCAACAAAAAAAGTTTGGCATTAGCTCTCTTTTAAGTAATTACAAAATGATTGCTGAATAAACAGGGCTATATCAGAAATTTAAAAATTGCTCTGGTCCATAGGAGGGGGGTCACAGGTGTGAAAGCTAAAGTGGTTTAAGAACAGATTTAAAACATTAGTATAAACCATAAAAAAAATCTGCTAGGAGGTTACTAGCACTTATCACTTCATAGGAACAGATGAAAATGGCACAGCTGCCAAAGTCCTGCTGGCTGTTTCTTCGTTGGGTGTTCTCTTGGCAGGGAGAACAATTGGTGCACTGTATGGGTTAAATTGATCCATATCTCTCCGATCAGCCGCACAAAACCGAGGTCCATAAAAATCCAACTTTATTGTTGTAAATTCCATGCACAGTTAAAAAATACAAAGTATACACCACCATAGTATCTCTCCCACTCCAACGCCTCTCATGCGTTTCACCACATGGAAGAATAAGAAACTTCATCTCTATGATTAAGCCCAGGTGGTGAAACACGTGAGAGGCGTTGGAGTGGGAGAGATACTATGGTGGTGTATACCTTGTATTTTAAACTCTGCATGGAATTTACAACAATAAAGTTGGATTTTTTTGGACCTCGGTTTCATGCAGGTAATTGGAGAGATATTGTTTGACGAGTGGGAGCACACTGCAGCCTGCACCTGATGCCTATATTAATTTGCAGTCTGTTAAAATTGGTGCGGTAAGTTTTTTGCTTTTTTAAATGAATGTTTGGCATTGTTTAGAGTACAGCTGTTTCTTTCTTTGTGTTTACTTTATAGGAGCACTCCCCCCCCTCCCATTAATGTTTATGATGTTACCCTGCGATGGAGCTGCCCCCAGCTATCTTTTGCTTGGTCCATCTATAGAATGACAGCTTGGTCTGCACAAAGTCAGTCATTTATGTTGCTACTCATTACCCCGCCTATATTTTTTGACCAGGAGGCCCAATACCTGGAAGAAAGCAGAATTCTATATACATTTCTTAAACTGTTTACTTTTCAAAGCTTATTTAAATTCATTGTAGGTTACAAAACAATCCTGTGGAGAAAAGCAGTAATCAAAGAAATTTAGAAGTCTCTATAGATAAACAGTGACATGAAAAAATTGCAAACACAGATAAATCGTAAGAAAAACTAAAGAAGAAAATAGAAGGTAGCTTTTTAGGTGCCAGATATTGTCTTGTACCACAGTACAATTTTAGATTAAAAGGGTCTCTGCTTGCAGCGGTGCAGATATCTATAATAGACTGCTGCCGTGGGCTGCCTGTTTAGAAATTTCCATTAGATCTGACAGTCGCCAGGATACAGATAATAGAAAGTCAAACAAATGAGCAGTACAGCCAAAGCAATCAGAGTTGTTTATTGATGTGGATTCAGCAAGATGAGAAGTTGCGGAGTTCCCATCATCTACAAACTTTAACGGAAGTCCCAAAGGAGGTATCTGTATAAGAAAGCTCTTGTGTTTTATTTGGAAAGTATCACAAAATACAGAATGAAAACCTTTACAATACATGTGCAGAAAATGTAGATTGGTAACTATGTTGTCTGATTGAAGCAGTTTTTATTTATAATATACCATGTCTGTACAAATGTTCATATCTCTAGAAATAGGAAAGAGGATGCTTAATCTATATAAGCTATATGTCAGAGCTTCTGTCTATGTATCCAAATGCAAAGCATGCCTTCTTGCGTTTGAGCAAAGTCACTAATGTGGGGGAGTTAAAGGAACTTTTGATGATAAAAAAGGTATGGAAGTGACTCATTGCTAGTTTGTTTATAAAGGTGCAAGCCCTGAGGCAATCATGCTGATATTGGTTTTACTACTATTAATAAATAAAATGAATTGCACTCATTTTAAAATCAACTGGTCTTGTTGTCTATGGAGGAGACACCCTTGAGTAAACTGATACTGACTAGGCTAAAAATAATACTACTGTTCAGCCCCCCAAATATGTGGGACAAGGGTAACTTTAAGGGGTCAGTAAGAGTTTAGCAAGCAGCAGACTGACAAAAAAGTAAAAGCTGGGAGACCAATGGACTCCATGCATTTAGGGAGTCACATGATTTAGGGAAGGGGTGTGTCTACCCCTTGTTTAGATAGAAGCAGCACACTTTACAAAAAAATGAACAAAAATGTTTGCCAGAAGCTCAGGCACAAAGGGGTCTAATATTAATTGTTTTCACCTGAGCATGACACAGCTTTCACCCAAGATACACACATTTTTCTAACTGAATGTGTGAAACCTGGATCAAGGCTGTATGCATCTTGTGTTAAAACATATAAATAGAACCCTAATTTTAACACACAGCTTTCACCCAAGATTCACAAATGTTTGTAACTAAATGTGTGAAACCTGGATGAAGGTTGTATGCATCTTGTGTGAAAAAAATATAAATAGACCCCTAATTTTAATTTAATGAACTTGTTTTTTCAAGTTACTATAGTATACAGCAAAATAATCAACTGTTCATCCTCTAGATGAATGGAAAAGAATACACATATAGGATTAATGTTAAGATAAGCTATGGTAAAATTCTCTGTAGGTATGTAGTTCACACAGCACAGTGCCATGGAAAATGGTGCTATATCAATCAATAATAATTACAGGACTCGTTTTGAGCCCAATGAAATAAAATTTTTCTTGCAATTAAAGATTTCTTGAGATTTATTTGCAGTAGTAAGGAGTAATGGTACTGCTAGAAATTGTGTCTGATGAAAAGGCTAAATGGGCCTCAAACGCAGCTTCTTAACATAATCTGGCTTATTTTCTAGCATGTCAATAATCACCTACTGACAAAATAATTCCAAATAGTAAACTAATTTTAAAAACTGCAGGAAAAAAAGTGATGCCTCTAGCAGAAAATCAATTTCAAGCTGCCCTTTTTCTAAGTCCGATGTCTCTGTTATAAAGCTGAAATGCACTATTTATTGGCAAAATGTGAAGAATGGTGCATAGACAAGACTCTAATTGTTACTTTAGATAGTTGTGGTAGATACAGAAAATTGCAGGAAGTAGTTAGGGCTATCTGTAAAGCATGTCTTGATCTTTGTTATCTAATAAATGGAGCAGTTTGGAAACACAGCCTTAAGTGTATAGGCTAGAGAGGAGAGAACTCTAGATAGTGCAATCCACTGAGGGTAGATCCCCACCTCATCAAAGGGGAACAGCACACTCAAACCCTGCATGGCGGTTCGTGTATAGGGTGAGCTGCATTCTATTTGGGATACACAAAGTGTCTGGTTATACGGTGGTGGACATACAACTTGCAAATCCACTGCACATAATTATGTTTCTCACGTGTGCTGGCAAGAGAATTATACACATAATTGTCTCTTAAGAAGGACTTGCACATAATTAGACTTCCTTGAGATTGCTTCATTTTTGCAATCCACTGGTTACTGTTGCACATACATATGCATACACTAAGAAAAAAAATACCTTAAATGCACTTACTGAACTTCTGAACTGTAACGCAGCACTTTTGTAACACGTAACAGGTTAGTGATCTATCTAGGATCACCAGTGCTTGCTTACTAAAAAAAATACACTTATTGCTGTGGGATTTTCTTAGTTAATGCTATATTTTCATTTAGCAAACGATAAGGAAATATAAAGAGGATCAAATATTGTGTTTTTTACTCCTGAACAGCTGGTCATTCATAGACAGCAGTCTAATTCCAATATTTTGCTTTTTGACAGCATTCCAAGAGTTACTTTTATCAGAGTAAACATTCTGACAATTGTCCACCCATCACATATCTGGGGTTTTCTGTGTACAGTATAACCAAAATCTAAAGGATTTCCATTAGTGCCTTTATGGCAAAAGCCCAATATTTTAAAACTGGACTAAACTGCTGAAAGCCAATATCTGAATGACTGCTGTTATTGCACTTCACTTCCCAATATATGCTAATATTACATCTCTAAAAAGTATAAACCTAAAGCACAAAAGTGCTGATCTTGAAAGTAGTTGCATTTTGTACACCTGCAATGCTGATATTTTAAGCAATGTTGAAGAGCAGTAATTGAATAGGGAATCTTACAGACTTCTGTTCAGCACACAATAATGACTATAAGTGGATATTACTGAAGACATTGTACATCACTGGTTTCCTTGAATGATACTGGCACAAGCCCCGATCACTTATGAATTATCTGGCTGGGAAATATGAAACAAATGTACAAAATATGTACATCAAGCTGTTTGTAATTTTAATTCAAAGGTAAAGCAATGTCTTATAGACTAATGTACACTGCAGTTATGCTGTGTCGTCAGAATTTCCTTCATGTCTGCATTCATATTGATTGTGTTGTGCTTAAATTGCTCAATTGCTTACTGTCATGCCTACAAATATGCTTCAAATAATGTCTTATATACACACAGTAACTCATTTTTTATCTTAAAATGCATATTATTGCTGTCTAGCATGCTATAATTGTACGCAGAACAATTTAGTAGTCTTTACAGATTAGCATGCCATTCTTTCAACTATCCACTAGAGGGCATCTGGCGAGCAGAGTTTTCCAACTGTATGCTGGGAAAAGCAAGTAGAGCAGAATTCTTTAGCTAAGTTAAAGCGGACCTTTACCCATATCTTTAAAATAACAACAAAAATACCTTTAGAAATGTTGAGTAATGACAATCTACACACACATACTTCTAGATAATTGCCGGCTTTGTATTCTTTGCATACCTCTTTTCTTCCCCAGTCTTCTGACAGTGGCCATGTTAACTAAGGCCAGGTTACTAGCGCTCCCTTTACTTTGTGGAACTCTGGCACATGTGACTAAAATATGTGACCATGCCTTTCCCTGTGATCTCATGAGATAACAGATGAGGTTTCCCAGCAATGCACTTCTGATGTAATCTTCCCAGGATTCAAGGCTTTGGTACATTACATCATTTGTGCCAAAGTGGACCGAGAAGTAGATAAACTCTATTTGTAAGCAAATTAAAAACATGTTTGTTTAGCCTCCCTGGCGGTATGATTTTTTCTTTTTTTTTTTCCTTTTTTGGTTCTGTGTTTTCTTTTTTTTAAACTTTTGAATCTCCAGTTTCGCCCCCCCTGGGACACGGATGCTCGCAAGGGACGGAACCCGGATGCCAGCATCGGCCGGAGGACACAGCGTGGCGCTGTGTATTCCCAAGTGTGGCTCGGGGTTACCGCTTATGGTACAGAAAATTAACCCTGAGCCACACTCGGGAATACCGCCAAGAAGATTAACTAATGATTGTAAGACGATTTTAAATCAGCATGCAGAGCTGCATGCTAATGTGATTTTTAATGAATGGGGGTAAAGGTCCACTTTAAGGCCTGGTTCACACCTGGGTGTTTTACAGCGCGTTCCTACGCGCTGTAAAACGCTCAACATGTGAAAACCAATAATTGCCTATGGGCGTAGGAACGCACTGAAAAACGCCCTACGCCCAAAGAAGTACAGGAGCTTCTTTGGGGCGTATTGTCTGCGCGTATCCATTAGGATATGCGTATCCATTCGTGTGCACCTTACTGTATAGCTGGTGACAAATTGTTGAGTGTGTTTGTCATTTGTTTTGCTTGTCCATTAGGATACAGCCGGATAGCCCTCGGAAACACGCGTTCGACACGCGTTTCTTTTACCGCAAAATGGGGATAAAAACGCGCGGCACGAAACGCGCATATTCCGTACGCCCAGGTGTGAACCCAGCCTAAGAGTTAAGTAAAGAGCAGTCTGCAAGTGTAGTATTTTAAGTAAATAAAAAACAAACAAAAAACAGGCTGTGCTTTTTCTCAGATGTGCAACTGAAATCCCCATTCATTCATACGGAAAGGCCATCCACCTTTAATGAAGATCTATTTCTGGTTGTGGAACATGCAGAAGAAGCAGGGCCCAGCCAAGAGACTTTTGTAGGATTGTGTGGTGCCCAGCAGTAAGGATTTTGGAGAAGTGGGGATAGGTAAGTGTAAGACTTGGTGGGGTTTATGGGGACTTATAGCGAATAACTGTAGTACTTAAATTATGATTATTCTTTTTATGTAGTGATTTGAAGACTAGCCACCTAAGGGAGTTCTCACAAATACTTTATGCTGGTGTTGACGGACATAAAAGGATAATTGTACTAAACGTTCCGTTATATTTCAATAACCATTTTTCCTGTAACAAAAATATAAAACAACAACTGTGTAAAATGCATATCAAAATTATTTTAGGTAAACACTGCAATAATAAATATAAATAAACATAATATTCCTCACTACAGGGAACCTGTCAGGAAAATTAGGGAGCAGTAAACGGAGTCACCCATAATGGGTTGAAAGTTACTATTTAACTTTTTCTGGGTCAGTGACTCAGTAGTGAAGCAAGGATGAAGAGGACAGCTTCAGATGTTGCACCTTTTAAAAAGTCAGCAGTGGCAGGTCCTTTCATTTTATACAGGCAGGTTCTATGGGACAACTGTCCAGCATTCAATCGGGTATATTATTCTGATGCACACTATTAATATGATCATTGTATGTCTGCTGCATCTAAAACTGGTAAAGTTGCTATTGCTGTTTGTTGAAATGATACAGTTACTCTTTAAATCCAAATTTACTGCTAAAGTGATAGTGCCAATAAGTCATGCTACAAAATAAATAAATGCCTGCTATTCACATACTAAGACCTGTCTAATGATTTGTATGTTTACAGGTATGATATAGATTTCTTATATTTACAAACCACAAAGAATAATTATTATGTTATTAGCAGCAAAGTTAACAAACCTTTCCTCTCAATAGGCGCAGACAGGACATTTGCACTCTCACTGGCCCGATATATCTTCTTATCAAACTGTAGAGTGGGCACGTCCTCTGTGTCATTAATGTTAACAGTGGCTTTAGTGATCTGTCCCAGAAGTGCATAGGCTGGCATACTTAGTTCCACTGTGAAACGTTCAATGCCCTCGTAAACCTGGTCATCGCTGATGATAATGGTGCAGGCCTTGCTGTCCTCTCGCTCATCAAATTGCACCTGATGGGATTAAACATACTAGATATGTCAGTCTGTATTAACATAGTAGATTTATTTTACTGTATTTGGAATATTCACTGCTGAGAGACAGCAGAGGCACTTCAATGATCTCATCCTGTTCTTACATGTCATTGCAATCTCACTACTATTGTTAACTCTTCTAATTTACACCCACACAAAAATCTTTATTATTTTTCCTAAGCAATCTACTGCCTAGTTTTCGGTCACTGATATAGCACGGAAAAAAGAAAATTACATAGGAGACAAAGTACAGACACTTTAGAAATGAAATGTAAAAGAGAAACACTGCTGTACTGCAACATAAACTGAAGGTCAATGTTAGCAAAGAGCACAACTGTTAATTAAGAGATGAGATACCAGTGGCCAGTGAGTGTTATTATTTCATGAACACCAAATGAAATAAATAATTACGCATGGGAGCTGATTTAGTAAAGGAGTAAAGTCTGTTCATTTAACCAAGCGAACATTCAATTAGGTTAGTAAATATAGGGAAGCTGTGTTTACTTGACAATCATGTCATGAACCTACTGTTCCTTTTTCACCAGCTGGTGACTATGCTCCAACACGTAGCAGCCTGTGGTTTCAGTAGCCATCATCAGGTGTCTTCCTGTCTCTGTCCTTAAAGGAGAACTATGAGGTGAGTGCTTTTCACAATGAGACTGTCACAGGTCGGCTCAGTAGATCAGGAGGTGAGCGAACACATACCGGCGTTCGCTCACCTCTTGATCCTGTCACAGCTCTCTGCCGTGACAGGGGAGGGGCTGGATACGGGTGAGGGGGCGGGTACAGCTGGCTCTGCCTCTAGATAGGCAGAGCCAGCTGTCACTCTCGCAGCAGGGCAGATCCAGACATAATTGTCGGGGTCCGCTTCAGCTGCGGCGTCTCAGTATACAGCGAGCTGTAGCTCGCGGTATACTGAGCTTAGGGTGACGGGAGGACGCTAGTTTGTGTCCTCCCGTTACCCTAAGGAGAATTATGGTGAAGAGCCTTAACCCCATAGTTCTCCTTTAACCCACATTTGCATCTAATGGCTGGAGGGATTTATAATACCAACTCTTTTACAGTTAGATACCTCACCCTTTAACCAGTTGCCTTGCTTGTGTTTCCTCCTGATCTGCTATATACTATACTATATTACTGTAGATGAGCCATGCTCATGGTGGACTCCAGCCATTCAGCAGAGTGCGACTCACACATAAAAATGAATTGGGCCACAGCACATGCGCAGTAGGAAAAGCACCTGGCAAAGGCTGTTTGACACTTGGCAGAGTTGCACAAAGAAGATCAATGGAATTGGAAGGGAGGTAAGAAATCAGACAGATGGGCTGCACTATGGTGCACTATGGGAAATCCCGTGATCGTACGATTACCATAAGGTGTGTGGAAGCCATGCGACCTCTACTACTGTAAGGTCGCACGACTTTTAACTTACGAACCTGTTCGAAAACCCGCCAAGCATCGTACGATGTTCGGCGGGTGTGTAGCATGTTCGTACGATAAAAGCCGGACGTGCAGGTGTGCGCAAGCGCACACTGCCCGTTCGCCATTGCGGACATCGGAAGCCCGCCCCTCGGGGGGCGCGGCTTGCGATCATCGCAAGTACGATCTGCCTGTCCAAGATAGGCAGATCATACGTTTTTTTAAGTACCTTACAACCATCGCAAGACACATAGTCTTACGATGGCTGTAATGTGTGTGTCTAGCCTTAGAAGTAACAAGCCCAGCTGAAGAAAGCTGGCTCATTAGGGCCTCTATAAGATATCCCAGCCTTCTAAGTGAGCGGGTCCACCTGGGAGATAGAGGAGGTCGCAGTGTAGGGGTCTGGAGGGTTCCACCCTGTGTGGCAAAACACCTTTGTGGTGAGGACCAGCCTGTGTGACTGTGAGAGAAACAGTTGGGACTAGTCTTGGAAACAAACAAAGAGGACCAGTGGGTCAAGGAGGCAAAACGCTGAAGGTAAAAGCCAAGAAGCTTTATCTGTGTTTTGGTTGCCAGTACTGTGGGTACTTTATGTTTGGAAACCACTGTGAGGGAAAACTGGTGGGGGCTTTTTTTGAGTTTGAATCAATAAAAGTGGGCAAAGAAGCCCTTAAAAGAAGTAAGCGACTGGAAGTGTCCTTAATGCGCTACCATTTTAAGCTACCGTATTTTTCGCTCCATAAGACACACTTTTTCCCCCCCAAAGGCGGAGGAAAATGTGTGTGCATCTTATGGAGCGAATCCCTATTTCTTTGTACATTTAGCCCTGCTAAAGCAGAGCTAAACGTACAGTGGAAGCCACTGCTCGTTTAATACAAGTGATCTATCCAGATCACATGTATTAAAACCGATCAGCAGCAACCCCCCCCCCGTTGTGGCTTTCGGGTCCCCCGCTCCTCTGGGGGACCCGTGACCACGGGATAGGGGATAGGAGCTCACCATAGAGCCCCTAGAGCAGACGAAGAATGGCAGTTCTTCATCTGCTCTGTGTGATCACTGAGACCGTGGCACTGTAATCACAGCGCCACCTGTCTCAGCGGTCACTAACTGCAGCTTCTGTCACGGAAACTGTGACAGAAACGGCCTGCGTCTTATGTACTGGTGCGCCTTATGGAGCGCAAAATACGCTAATTCTCACAATGGCTACTGATTAAAACAGCTCCTTTTTTGTAATCTGGACCTATTCTTGTCCCAAATAATGATCCCCCTCCCAGATTAGCTGGGTACATGACTGTAGATATTAAATAATCTTGGAGTTTTGTAACATTTGCCTATTCGTTGCTCATGTACTGTAACTATTTCATGTTTGTTGTCCACGTAGTAAAAGGATTGCCTGCATAATGCCACTTTTGTTTGTTTCTTGTCACCTTATTGTAACAACTTCCTGTTTATTGCCTGCATATTGTCACAATTGCCTATTTTAGGCGGAAGCTAAGCAAGCTGCATGATGAAACTGAATGATAATTTCAGTAATTTGTTGCAGCAAATTATTTCTTGATCAAGCCAAAAAATATATAAAAAACTGTAAAACAAATTGTGCCATTTTATATCTGGCAAACTGGAGGAGCTCTATGCTCCTTTTAACATCATTAGCATGATTTCTTTTCAGCTGATAGTAGACTGCTTTTTACAGCCAGAGCAGTGAAATGCTTATATATGACTAAGTTCAAGGTTTCATTCACACAATAAGAGCTAAAAAGGAAGCACCTCTGCTTTGCTGTGTTTGTCTTTTTAGATAATCCATAGTCTCAAACCTTTATTCATGTATTAAATGCTTATTTGTAGAACAAAGATTGCATATCAATACTAAAAATAAAATGCTGTAAAACAACAGTTTACCCACTTGCTGACCGGGGTGTTTACACCCCCTTCCTGTCCAGGCCATTTTTCAGTATTCAGCGCTGCGGTATTTTGACTGACATTTATTCCGTCATGAAACGCTGTACTGAAATGAATGAACTTTATACCATATTTTGGTGACAGATAGAGCTTTATTTTGGTGGTATTTAATCACCACTGCGGGTTTTATTCTTTACTATATAATGAAAAAGTACCGAAAATTTCGAAAAAAAAACTGTTTTCCCTACGTTATGTTATAAAACAATTATTATGACCCACATTTTTGGCAAAATATAAAAGATGGGGTCACGTCTGGTAAATAGACACCAAACATGTCAAGCTTTAAAATTGCGTGCGCCCGCGAACACGCAAAAAACGGCCATACCCAAAATTAGGCGACGCTTTAAAAGCTTTTACCGCTCATCGGTTTAGTGTTATCAGTGATTGATGGCCCTAAAATGATTGCTCTCACTGCAACGTTCGTGGCAATATGTAACATGTGCGGCGTAATGGATGCAATCGTCATTTCCGCACGTAGGCGCACTCGACGCATGTTTTTTGGGGGGAACTTAAAACAATGTTTCAAATTTTTTTTATTACCTTTATATGTGACTTTTAATTTTTAATTTTTTTTTTACCAATTCTTTTAAACCTTTTTTTTTTCCACTTAGCTTTATTGCTATCAAATAGGGGACTAACAAGCCCCCTTTGTGATTTCAGTGTCAGGTCCTCTTTATGGAGACATCAGGGGTCTTTAAGACCCCTAATGTCACCTAGGGACCCCCAGAGAAGCTGATGAAGCAAACACCTGCTTCACCAGCTTCTCTTCGGTTTCTGTACCGGAGAGTGACACTGAATGCAGGCACTGATGTAATACACATCAGTGCCTGCATTCCAAAGAGGAGGAGGAGATCAAACGGAGCTCGTGTACTGAGCTCCGTTTGATCTTAGGCCGCAGAGCTGCTGTGCTGGTCCTGGGCTCGCACCAGGCACATCGGAGCTCGGGATCGCCAGCAGCGGCTGCAACGGAGGGGGGGCGCACACACGCACACATAGTACAAGCGATCGGGCGTCTCTACATTCCAGGCTGATTTCCCCGCTCGTGCGTGCCGCCTAGCGGCGGGCACGAGCGGGGCGGGATGGGACGTTTAAAAATGCCCACCCGCATTCAAGAAGCCGCTGTCCGGCTGTTTAATTACAACGGCCGGACAGCAGGTGGTTAAAAAGATATAAACTTAAAAAGCATCTAAAATAAATCTAATACAAAATGTTTAGCTTCCTATCATCCCTTTTGCTGCTGCGGACACAACTATTAAGTCTGCGGCAGTAAACAGACTCCTGGCCACTATAGTAGCTGGGAGTTAGTTTATAATTTTACTCCCGGCTGCCAGCTTTCTTGTGGATGTGGTTCTGGTGGCTGTAAAGTACATACAAATGAAAACAAAAACAATGACTGTGCCATTGCACTCTGGAAGGAGAGCAATAATTCTAGAGCAGGGGTGCCCACAAGGTTGATCGCGATCTACCAGTCGATCGCGTAGCGATCACTGGTAGATCGCCATGTCCTCTCCTAAAAAAAACTTATTATTTTTTCCTTGCCTCAGGCGCAAAAGGAGGTGGCTACGGCTAGGCTCCCGCGGTGCTCGTGCGGCTGAATGTGTCAGACGCTGCAGATGGAAAGGTGCAGGACACCCCATGTGCAACGTCGGCCACACGAGCACCACTGAAGGACAGGACGCAGGGACCTGTAATGTACTGGAATGCACTGGAGTGTAAGCAGGCCGACTCCCTGCGTTCTGGTGCGGGAGGGGGTGTGGAGCTGTATTGAAGTCAATGGCATCGCCCACAGTGCGATCGCCCGCACTCGGAACACAGGCACATTAGTGCCTGCATTCCGGTCCAGTGCGATCTGCAAAAATAGTGCTCGCAGCATTTTTGCGGATCGCACTGGACTGGAACACAGGCACTAATGCAGGCGATCGCACTGTGGGCGAGGGGCCTGCCTGCGCAGCCTACGCCCCCTCCCGCCCCTGAATGCAGGTGTTTTTTCGTTGGTAGATCTCAATGAGCTCGTCATTTGAAAATTAGATCTCCAGACGAAAAATAGTGGGCGCCCCTGTTCTAGAGCAATCGTTCACGGTTAACTCTAAACGGATGAACGGTAAAGGCTTTAAAGTGATGCCTATGGACAATTTGGGCACCAAAGTTTTTCACGGGTGTGCACAATTTTAAGGCTTGATATACATTTTTTTTTTCTTGACCCAATTTTGACTTTTATTTTATACTGTGTTTGTGGTCTCCAGCAGCGAAAGGGTTACAAATATTTACCTGGCCTGCATATTCCACATAATCCTGCTGTCCGGGTCGGGAGCCCACACTGGAGCTGGATGTGGCAGTGCCCTGTTCTGTGCGGCACAGTACTATAGCATACTGGTTCAGGTTCCCAGTCCTCTTTACAGTCACACTGATGGATCCCGCCTTTTCACTCACGTTGTAACTGTTAATAGAAAGAAACCTCTGTGTTCACACAAAGACTTTGAAGTGTTACTTTTTACTATACTATAAAGAAAGATGGTAACTCTATACACACAAACAATTAAGTACAGCCCATAAAAATTGTTGACTTGTTCAGCATATTTGAACATGCACGCGTGACATCTTTTTTCAAACAATGCCTACCGATAAAGGTGAACATTTTAAATAAAAACACAAGAAAAAGTTGCCTTTAAATGATTTATTCAAGAATAATAATAAAAGATATAATGGTGTACTGTGGATATTGTAACTACACTGAGTGGCCAGATTATTATGACCACCTGACGTTTGTAGGAAAAATTAGCTATAATTAGCTATTATTTCGCGATGAAGTTGATAGAGGGCCAGACCATTATAAATAGGGAAGCAGGTTGTTTATCACGACAGTAGAAGTGATTTTTTTCTGAAGATATGGGTAAACAACGCGATTTAACAGCCTTTGAACGTGGGATGATTGTTGGCGCTCAAGCCATGGAGCGAGTATCAGCAAAACAGCAGAATTCGTTAAATGTTCATAAGCAGCTGTTGTTAAAGTGTTTAAAGACTGGACTGTCAGCCGAAATTCTGGGTCTGAACGTGCGAATTGTGGCCGTCAGCGACTAGTCAATGTTAGGGCAGAACGGAGAGTGGCAAGACTGGTACAAGACAACAGAAGGGCAACAGTGCAGTGTCAGATTCCTCGCATCACCTTTCAACATCTCGTGGAGTCACGAGGCGGCCCAACGAAGTCATCTCGTGGAGTCATCTCGTGGCCCAACGAAGTACTGATGGGGTGGTCATAATAATCTGGTCACTCAGTGTATACCCTTGGATTCAAAGCTGGTATTCTCTTTTAACAAAAATTACTTCTTCTCAGTATTTTGTGTAACTGCTCACCAGCCTCTGACATCTACTCAGTGAAACTTTTGACCACTTTTCCATGCACATTTATTTCAGTTGGTTTCCTGGCATGCATTGCAAAACCCCTCTACAAAATTTCAATGGGAATCAAATTAGAGCTTTGACTATGGCAGTATTTAACACTCTATTTCTAATGTTTGAGCCATTCCTTGGTGGATTGGCTTCAGATCATTATTGTGTTGAAAGACTGATTTCTGGTTCAACTTCTACTTTTGGACAGATGGCTTCACATCAAGCAACTTTAATATAATGCACAATGTAAAGCTGCCTTGATGACCGTGAGCTTCCCAGTCCTAAAACCATTTTCACCACCATGCCTTTTTGGACAGCAAAGGCTTTTCTTAACACACCTCTCACGCAGGTTGAATTGGAACAATCGCATTTATATTTTACATGCATGCACTTTCACCTGAACACTCTACAATTAAATTTGGGTTTTTTTAAAACGAAACTAAACTCAAAAATTAAATTATAAAAATAACTTCTATTATATAAATAATCAATGACTGTGTACCTTTTTTTGTCATTGTTCAGCTCTTAATGCACCAAAACCATTTTATTTTTCTCCAGCCACAAGTTGCTGCCAGAAGGTGGCTACTTTTCTTCTCCATAATCCCTACGGGAGCTGAAAAGTAGCCACCCTCTGTGGTGGTTCATGTGAAGGACTACTACATGCTGAGGGCGTGTCTTCTCAGTCTCCACCCACAAATCCTCCCCTCTGGACTCTGCAAGAAGCTGGGATTTCTTCAGCTCTCCCACACTAATATATGATCTTTGATTTCTCTCCTTCTGGCTTACCAAAGAGAGAGTGTGGGGTGAGCTGCTTGTGAGAAGATTCAGAATGTGAGCAGTCACCAGCCTCATACTTTCTTCTGAGTCGCAGCTCACATGCTGGATCTGGTCACACAGTCACATAGGATGCGGCTCCTACATTTTAAATGTTTTTCTGAGTAGATTGTTGGAAACTTGAGGTTTGTTGTAGATTTGTTGTAAAGCTGTTGTAAGTAGTTTTGGTAATTCAGAGCATTGCAGAGGAGATTACAAGCAGTCACACTGTGTCAGGATCCAGACCACCCCCAGGTGGCGCTGGAGCGAGGTCCTGCAGTTCCTGTGCTCGTCTGCGGGTGTCTCCAGCAGCCAGGAACTGCCAGGTACCAGACCACCACTGGGTTGTGCTGGAAACCTGCAGCTCCAGTACTCACCTGCGGGTGTGCCCAGGCTGTGACTGATCATCCCATCACCTGGTGCTTCCTGTGAGGGTAATTAGCCCCTCCCTGCAGTCAGGAAGGTGGCTCAGTATTGCGTCGCCTGCACCTGTCTGACTCCCATGTCCTGTGCCTTGGAACCTGAACCCTGCTTCCTGAACCCTGCTTCCTATCTGCAAACCTGTTAACGACCCGGCTTGTTAACCGACCACTCTACTTAAATCCTGTTCCTGTACCGCACTGCCCTCCTGTTAACGACCCGCCTTGTTACCCGACCACTCTCCTTGAATCCTGTTCCTGTACCGCGCTGCCCTCCTGTTAACGACCCGGCTTGTACCTGACCAGTCCTGTTACCCCTCCTTGTTGCTGTTCCCCTGGCTGTAGGTGTGTTTGTCCCAACCATGGGTGTGGGGGGTTGAGTGGGTTTGTAGTTCTGTTTGCTTTGTAACAAATAAACTGTGTGCATATAACCCTATCCAGTGTGGACATATTCATTTGGTCATCCTGCGTTGGTACCTACATGTGGTATGAGGACGCTTGTGCAAGGTACCCTGACACACTGTCACAGTGTGTATAGTGAGGGGAGGGAGGAGGAGGCAGTTGTGTGCAATGAGAGATGATTCCTCTCTGCCTCATGGAAGTTGTAGGCAAAGAAAGATGTGCACGTGACCAGAATCAATATGCAAGGCTGTTGCTCAGGGACAGGAAGTGTGTGGGGAGAGAAGAGCAACAGGAGCGAACACAGCAGACTTTCTAAAGGGATTAAAAGAGTAAGACTTTATTTTAAAACATAAATAAATGTGGCTTTGGAGAAAGTGCAATGTGTAGATGTGTATAAGGAGAAAAAAGCGGAGCGTTTTGTGTTGCTTTAAGCATCAAACATATTCTGTTGAATTTGCTGGGTCAGCCAGTTGTGACAAATTTCCAGCAGTTTGAAATGTATGCCATTTGTAGATTATTTTTCTTACAGTGGAATGATTAATTTCAAATCAATTGCTGATCTTTTAAAATCCCTTGCCACACTCATTGGTATTCACAACATCTTTCTGTGGGTCTTAGAGGGCTCTATTAAACTTTGTGTATTGATACCACACATGTCTATTGCAAAGAGAACACCAGATCCTAAATACCTGAGGTTTAAATGAGACGGGTTATACCTTCACACTCCCTAAGGAGGTTGTAAGCACTGGCACCTAATCTGGAACACTGGATTCTAGTTTTGTGGTAAATATAGGGGTGTACTTGCTTTTTTCATAAGACAAATATGCAGTTTTGCTAAATTATATCATGAAAAAGACTACACCACGTCAATTTTATGTGTCATTTGTTCAAGTGTATCACCTTTATCTGTAGTCACTTTTCGAATCAAGATCTAATGTTTGCCTGTTCAAATGTTTCAAAGTTGAAAAAGTCAACAACTGGGATGTACTGTACATACTTTTTCATATGACTGTAGGTACTAAGAAAGCATGCATAAAAGAAAATAATTTATGTGTACTATCAGAAACTATTTGTCAATCAGCTGCACAATTTAGGAATGTAAAATCAGATTAAAAAAAGGCCATCACAAATGCATATGCACATGAGAACATATGATTTCAATATATTTTAGACATGTGGCCCTGGTGGCCTGAGCCTTATTTGCTTGATTTACTGCATAATGTATATCAATGAGGCTAAGTAAACAGGCAGATGTATAACATCGGATTCCTAATCCCTAATATGGAAGCTGCTAGTATGAATGCACATTGCACAATTATGTCATCTAGGTCCACATAGCTATGACACTATGCTAAATCTTACACTCCCATGTTATAACTCTATTAGAGCTGCAGCTAACGATTATTTTCATAATCGATTAGTTAGCCGATTATTAAGTTCGATTAATCGATTAATCGGATTAAAAAAAAAAAGTCTCCAGTGATGGACTACTAGTTTGTATTGAGATTGTAGTCCATCACGGGAGCAAGCTTGGAGCGGTGGAAGTAAAAAAAAAAAGTGTGGTGTGCAATATAGTACATTATAAAGCGGCACCGTGCAGAATACCAGCAGCTATAGAGGAATTCAGCAAATCGCAGCAATAGTACATTATACTATAATCAGAGGATCTGATGTATTCCTCTATAGCTGGAAGAATAGGTCACCAGCACTCCAAATATTTAAAATGAATAAGTCCTTTACTATTATTCCTTTTCTCATACCACTCTAAAGAAGTATTTCATGTTATAGACTGTAAGGCATATAAAGATAAGGGGTAACCTTTCGATGTTTTTTAACACAATTGATTTTTTTTGAAAAATCAAATAGGGGTTAGAATACAAAGAAAGTAAAAAGGGTCCATGCGAGAGTGTACATATGGATTACTGGAGACACAGAAAATACAATACAGAGAGGTCAGGTAAGCGCAAATAAAGGCACACCTGAGTCAATGAACTGTTTTCTTTCAAACTTATTCGAGTGCCTTCTAACTAAAGGTTAAAGCAGACATCTCTATTAAATTGTTACTTTGTTCTCTGCATTCTGTCTTATCTCCTTGACAAATGACTGATTCAAGCATCAGAAACACATATTGTGATTCCTAACAAGCTGGTTTTATCAGAAGAGAAACACGCAAGAAGGTGAGGTGAAGAACGGTGCTGCATAACAACTGTGGGCATTACTGCATTATGTATCTCTCATTGTCTAATAAATATGTGAGAAGTATGAAAATATTTCATGCAAAAGCAGTGCATGGTTTACAAACGCTTCTGTTTTTGATTACAATTTATCTTTCATTCTGTCTCCTCATTGGGTGTCTGTAGTGTACTTCTAAAACTGACCAGTCACAGGGGAATAGGACAGCATAGAACCTCCAGATATCTCGTCTTCACTCAAAGAAGAAGTCTCACCTTGTATTACTTTTCACAGCTCAGTCACCGAACTCCCACAGTGTATGTTGATTTTTATCTCATGTTCATGTGTGCAGTTGAAACTGTGATACAGACTTCGACAGCTCCCCCCTCTTCATTCATGGCCACGTTCTACATAGGAGACGGCCTCTTGATTGGCAGCCCTTATCTCACTGTCTCTGCACTTTCCAGACACAAGTGAGGTCACAGGAATGTAGAGGGAGCGCTCTCACAGGAATCAGCGCAGGCATTAGAACTGGATGGGGAGACTTGTTTTGTGTTGGGAAAGTGCAAAGACAGTGAGAAAAGTGCTGCCAATCAAAAGACCATCTCCTTTCTAGAATGTGGTGATAGAATAGAGAGGAGTGAGCTGTGCATCATACTTAAAGATCTAGAATCAGATATATTTTCCTTGATAAAGTATAAATTTAAGTAACCAGGCAGGCTTTTAATTTTACAAAAAAACATACTATGTCTCTTCTGCAAAAAAATGACTCTTACCTGTCTTTTCCTCAGTGTACAGTACAATTTCAGTGTATGCTGGGATAAACAAACTCCTGCACATGTGCGGGAGTAGCATCATCCCGGCACAATCAATCAAGATGGCCAAAGATCCCGAACACGGAAGAAGAAAAGACAGACAGGAAAGACGTTGGCACTGACCTTGAAGCTAGCAGAGCTCACATCGCTAGAGGGGAATTGAGTATAGTTCCACTTTAAAGTTGTATGTCCAGCCAGAATTGTATTCTTAATATTGAATGGAGTAGGAAGATTTAGAACGCCCAACAAGTTTTACTGCTATCTGGGGCTCAGGTAGACAGATTTACCCTCACTTTATGTTTTGTTAAAAACTTTTCATCAGACAGAGAGTGAAAATAACTCTCCATCAGCATTAGCGACAGAAATAAAAATGCTTTTCTTTAGTGGAGTAAGGGAGGGCTAGAACCCTTGTTTTTATTTTTCTCTTTGTCCCTGTTGCAGATTTCGCCTCACTTCCTCTGGTGAAATCATTGTCAGCAGGACAGGAAGTGAGTCACAGATCTAACAGAGCTCTAACAGACAGAAGAAAAAAAAAACTTGACATGAGTTGTAATCCTTCTCCACTCCATTCAAAATTAGAAAAAAGGGTTTTGGCTTAACATACACTTTAAGTAAATATACTAAACAACATGTAAGTGTGACACTTCCAGATATTTGATAACACTCACAGAGATCACATTACTACCCATGACAATGCCTTCAACTGACTTCTCTCCTGAAAGACAGAGCCATCTTTGTTCAGGGATCACCCAGGGTCAGCAACTACCTCCCGGTTTAAGTTGCTGGCTCAAATATGACACAGTCATTTAAATCCTGGTGCCTGTGTAGTTCTTGGCTGTGTTTGCAAATACTTGTGTGTGTATGTATGTATATCAGTGGCGTAACAACCCCCCTGTGGCCGCTCTGGGGCCCGGCCACAGGGGGGCCCGGCCAGGGCATCCCTCTGATGCGTGTGGGCCGCCTGAGTCGCTATGGCATATCAGTGTGCTGGCCGTCACTGACACAGCTCTGCAGCTGCTGTGGCAGTGACAGCCAGCAGCTGCGGCAGAAAAGGCCGGTTTCACCGGTGTTCGATCGAGAGTTCGAACTCGTCGAGTTCTCGGACCGCCGCAGTGGAGGAGGCGCCTAAGAGCAACCCCGCCTCCTCTTACATCACTGGCCAGCGACCTAAGAGCAGGTGAGGCCAGTGATGTAAAAGGAGGCGGGCCCGTCCATTGAAAGAGGTGGGGCCCGGGGACGGAAGAAGAGGGGGGCCCAGCGACCACGGAGCCAGACAGCGCTGAATTACTGAAAGGTCCGATGAGATCCAAAAATAATGAGTGTTTCCCAAGATTGCATCAAAATATTTAGTATTGTGAACAATCACTGCATGTATGTATAGGGGCAGACCTTGTGTAATAAAAATCTAAAAAGCATCATAATTATTGATTTCTTTCCAAAACCTGCTCCCAAACAACTAGGTGGGTTACAAAATACAAAGCCTATTACCAAAAAGCCTCCCCAGTCCAACTGACTTGACCTGGTATCCAGTGTGTAACAATTTTGGCCTCACAGGCATAAGATTAAATCTGATCAACCCCTACGGGACTTAGCCACTGGGAAGTAAACAGAGAAATTACATGAGCACAGGTACACATATTTCTATTTGTAACTTTGTAAACTATTTGTTTACTGATCAATAACAACGTGTTTTACTAGTTTTAACTTTTAAAAAGTGTAGAAAACAGTCAAACTGAATTCTATTATAACATGTGTAGTGGTGAAAAGCAGCCAAATTTTGAAAACAGTCGGGTCCAGGAACAGGCATACCTTATATGACTGAAGCTTATCAGAGACCACTGGATGTGGAACATATTGTCACTGACCACATTTGGTTTACTGTCCTTCACAAGAAACTTGAAATTATCCATGGTTTCCTTGTACTTCTCTTCATGCAGAATATAACGGATCAAGCCAAGGTTTATTTCCTCTAAAAGGAAACAAAAAATAACATTTCAAATGATCCATAGTCAATAATTTTAGCATTTTTAGAAAACAGAAGACTATGTATAAATAGCATGGTAAACACCATAAACATATCACACCATTTATAAATAAATATATAAAAAAGAAAATACATGGGCAAATTCTAATCAAATCATAAATGCAACTATATTCTCAGATGTGTGTAACAGCCTTTAATTCACAATCTTAATACTAGAAGTAAAAATGTTTCAAACAAATATTTACGTGCATAGTGTATGGAGGCAGCAATATTTGTTTACTATAAATTCAGGATATGCTTTCTGGTTAGCAGTGCAACACAGTGATTGCTGCTTTACTGTTATTTCTCCCTATGGAAGTCTGTCTAGTCTGACAATAAACAGCACTACAGACAAAGCCTGTATTACATAAGCTATACCTAGATATGAAGTGCATTAAAGCAGAACTCACATAACCGCATAATTCCCAACCGATCCTCGGAGCCTTATTGTTAGACCAGTTACTGGAGCCTCTCTTGCCCTCTGCTGCAGTGGTCTAAGGTCTGTGAGTCATCATGTCTTATACATTGCATATAGGACATGAGGACACAAAAGGACATACCATCACTGCAGTGGGGGAGGTGAAGGCTGGAAGGAATTATTTGTCAACTGGCTGCGTGGTTCATGTGACTATAACTTTTTTTATTTTTGCACCTAAACATACAGTAAACAAGCACTTAATCCTTGCAGTACAGGGGTAGCCCACTGCAAAGGTTGAGAAAAGGTTTGGCCTTCTTCTAAAGTTCTTCTTTAATAAAAGTAAAGTATAGTGAGAATTTAAAAGCCCAAAAATGCATATCAAACAAATTATTTTAGATACATTTTGTATCATTAGCGCAAAGATTTTGTCACAGTACACTATGGTGTACCTTTAACATATAATACCTTGTGTAAAGGATGAGAGGGTAGCACCAGGCTTTAGCTTGTTCTCCAAATATCCATGGGTAGGTCCACTTAAAATGTCATAAATAAGTTGTTTGTCATCTGTGTCTGGATCTATTGTCATCAATTCCTTCTTTGTAATATAATTAGAAGCCTGTGTAAGAAAAACAACACCGAAACCCATGTTTATTAGACAGACAATGATAAGTTTATGCATAGTGATCTTCAGTTTGGGATCACACCTTGATATTGCAATCATCAGGACAGTCATCTTCTGACTATACGAACCTTCACAGACCTATCTTAAGAAGGTTGACATCTCGTGAGCACAAATACTACAAGGTACTAACTGTGACCGTTATGGTATGCTGCCTCTCATGCTGACCACAATAACATCATCACAGCTGATGATGATGAATAAGATTTCCTCCACACATTCACACTAAAATAAAAACATTTAACATGCCCCCATGAAAAGCACAATCCTCCAATATCCAATAAGATCACTGCATTAGCAAAGAAAGAATCTCAATAAGAGCACCATGCAAATGTGATCCAGCACGAAAGTCAACAAAACACTCAATGCCAAATACATAAATACCAGATAAATCTAAAATATATAAATAAATATGTGCTGTGAGCCCCTATTTCTCCAAGCATGAAATATAACCTGAGTTATACAACCATATGCGTAAGAATGGTGGTGCTAACCCCAAGGTCTTGCCAATATGCAAAAGGTATAGAGTATGACCGATAGACAAGGACTCTACATGTACTGCAGCATCTGCCGCTTTGTCAGAAAATAAATTTTAGTCATATACATTTTTACTCATCTATGCATCTAAGAGCACTTCAAGAGCTTCCAATTACACGTGTTTAGATGCGGAAAGGTCTGTAAAATGTTTGCATCCATAAACAAAGTCTTGTTCTGTAAGGCCATGTACCTACGTACATGTGTTTACATGAGTACATGAGTACAAACACAAAATTCTCTACTTTGATTTTACGCAGCTGAACACAGTGCAAGATTACTGAGAACAACACAGCTGAGTGCATGTATAACTTACATATGAAAAGAAGTAACCATGTTTGTAAGAAGAAATCATAAGGCACAAAGGCAAATGCTCATCTACTATTTTTCTAAATGCTATATATTACACTTTACAGACTATACAGAACCATACGCATCCGTCTCTTCTTCCAAATGTATAATCTAATACTTGTAAAGGTGCCCATACACCTTACAACCATCGCAACACTTTTGTTTTGCGATGGTTGTAAGCTAATTAAAAGCTTGTACAATCTGCTCATCTTGGACAGGCAGATCGTACTTGCGATCATCAAAAGCCTGCCCCGCTGAGGGGCGGGCTTACGATGACTGAAATGCTGAATGGGCAGTGTGTGTGCGCGCACACCGGCCCGCTCCGCAGTTGTCAAACGAGCACGCCACTAACGTTTTCCAGCGTACTAGTTCGACGGAAGACGTGCGATCGGTCCCACACCTTCCATACACTTTGCTATTATCGTACGATCGCGGGATTTCCCGCGATTATCGTACAATAATCGTACAGTGTATGGGCACCTTAAGACAGATAATGAACACCTGGAAGACACCCACACCAATGAGACATACAAACCCAAGGCACATAGGCCTATTGGAAAAATGAATCCCAGAACAAGAGTCCTAATCCCATACCAAACATGATTTCCATAAATATATCTATAAATGTTAGTACCTTGCCATCCATGTACTCCAGCCACTGGAGACCCAGATTGGTGACAATTCTAGGTGTCCCATCATCCACGGGGAGGATATCAACTTTAAATCTCTGAGGAGCTGCTGTTACTATCTGAAACCATAAATGAACACTTTTTATTGTTTTTGTATTTGAAGGCAAAGCATGGATGCAGCCATGAAGAATAAACAGCATAACAGTAGGTTAAACAATAAAATAAACAATAAAACAACAGTAGGTTAAACAATAAAATAATATTATGTGCATACATCTATAGATAAAAGCAATCTAGAATGACAAAGTACTTTCATTTCCAAAAGGTCAATAACAGTAAAATAGGTGGAATGTTTTTATTGCTTTTTCGTGTTTTTTTTTTCTTTCTGTATCATTATAATTCTATTCTCACACAAAATAATAACCTATGACAACTGTGACTTGCGTGGCGTATAATCTTAAAGCATATTGGTATATAGGAATACTAATAAAAACTACAGACAATTTTCCCCATATTAATAGTTAATTCCAGTTACTTACTTCCTTTCCTCCCTCCTCTACAATGAAGAATGGGTTGGTTCCATCCGACACAGTAAAAGAGAATCTGTCCTTAAGAGTATTACTTCCATCATGGTTGTAACTGATACGATTCTGATAAATGTCATCCATTGTGAAAGTGGAGGCCTTGCGGTAGCTCTGTCCATTGGTGCTTCGTTCAATCACACCATATCGAGGTGGCTGGACAATGGTGAATATGACTGATTCTGCCTGTTAAGGAATAACAGGAGCACTTATCGAAAACTGAGGTAGATATGGTTATGCTATGAGACCAAGCACTTAAACATCACTAGCTATACTGTCTCACGCCGGGAGACGCTAATACTCTTCTTAAAGTGTCTCATCACACCCTCCTGAACAAGTAACCATCTTAGAGCCACAAAACATGTTGAGACTGATAGTTATGTGTAGGTTTCATGGAACAATAGTCTAAATTGAAGAAACATGATCATTTAATTTCTTCCACCTGGGCGCCTCTGCTGTCTCACACCTACGTTTGTTTGGGGCATTCTTGTCTCATCTCTCCTTTACTAGCGTTGACATTCAACAAAGTCTAAAATGAAAATATACAGTATATAGACTGCTATGAATCTGATAAGAGACTACTGTACATAGAATAACGAGGTAATGGATACAGACTGTACTGAAAAAAATGTGAAGGTACATTAAGCAAAAAAGTCAGACTCCAGAAGTCACATTTCTAGAAATGTTTACTAAGTTTGCAAAGACCTAATTGGTTACTATGGACAACTACACATATCCTTTTTTCCATCTATTTTGGTTAAACAAAACAACCTATGAAACAACAATAAAAAAACACGTGCTCTATATATAGTATTAAACCTAGATAGTAACATTTGCAGCCGTTACTCACATTTTCTGCTCACAACTATACTATCCTCATAATGATATTTGTTAACTCCTGTCTCTACAACTCCTACAAAAACATCCATATAAACTGCACTGTCCCAGGTTTGTATTATACACTAAATATAACAGGCTGCCTCACCTACAGTACCTCACTGGCGTGTTCCTGCAGCCACTTACACTCCCATGTAATACACTCTTCAACCATCAGCTTTAGCTTCACTTCATGTTAATAGTGACATCACCTTTATTGTCCTGGAATAACCTGCTACTACATTACTGTCCTTTGTGCCTCTTTCACTGTCCCCTCTGCAGCTGACAGTCTTCCACTTCAAAATGAATACATACCTGCCACATTTCTGTTGATCCAACAACACCTCCACTTTCCCTGAATGGATATTGGGCCGCACTTTACAACCCCTATCATTCAGCATTACATTGTTAACCAAAAGGAAATATTACAGCTACAGTATTCTCTAACAGTTATTCACTGAAATTCAACCCATAATCCATGAGCTTCCCTTTCATAAAACATAGCGTGAAGCCAGTCTTTAGGGAAAAGTGGTGCACTTAAATCTGTTGCATGATGAAACAGTTCAGTTTAGTAAAATCAGAGATGTAATAAGGCATTAGTTCCCAAACAACAGTTTACTATTTTCCAAGTGCTGCCTTTACACTGTTTTATGAATGGGCAGCTGCTAGATAACGGGGAACTTCTCATTAATATGACCATTTCAATATTACCCATACCCATGAGTGAACATATTTTCTAGTTTTGTTAAATTATTTTTTTGCAGTTTGTTACGTGCATGTAGCTGGTTAAGAAGGGTGAAAGAAAAATCTAGTGGCTTTTTTTCCAATACTTGAGACCTCCAGTGCTACAATCCTAATATACAATGACTTCTACTTTGGTGTCAAGCCAGGAACATTAAAGTCAGGCCAGTATTTAGACAGTCCTATTTACCTTACAATACCAAAATACTGCACAAAGGTTCTGTTTGTCCCAAAAGCGAGGCTGTTACTGCCATCTCTGTTATATATAAAGAGAGCAATGGAAAGTTTGCCCATAATGACTTGTCAGATTCAAGCTGTCAATTATAATGTGGATGTGAAAAAAAAACTCCCTGATTGGTCACTGCAGGCAACACATCCACTTTTTCCCTGCTGTTCTAGCTCACTGCTGTTCTGTTTTCTTATCCTTTAATAGATTGTTCAATACTACACAAGATAGTTTCCATTAAGTCTGTTGTTGCTGGCAAGGTTGATAAGGGAGAACCAAATTATTGTTACAAATCATTGTAAAACAGATAAAAATGATTGTGTCAGTCTTCAATAATGGTTTACATATTAAAACTATACAATATCTGAAGCAGCTAATGCCTAAAATGTCACAAGTTATACTTATAGCAGTCAATATTCTCATACCTCAGTATCAGCATCAACGGCTTTCAACTCAAACTCTGTGATAGTCTTCCGGACGCCCTCTTGTACCCTCATTCCTGAATTCTGGACTACAGGCAATGAGTCATCTACTTTATTGATGGTGATGTAAAATGTTTGTGACACCTGGAAAAAAAAAAATAAGAACCCAGAAAGTCTCAGTCTGGTCATAAGGGTCCACCTTATCAAAAGCAGCCAATAGGCTTTAGAAAAATACTTACAGGGACATCAATCACTCAAAATAGCATCAGAGAAGCTCATACTTTATCTATCATACACCTTAGCAGGGGTGTCAAACTCAATTTAATCGTGGGCCGCATCAACATTAAGGTTGCTCTTAAAGGTATCTGTAAGACTATATAATGTATTTAATCTTTATCATAATTGCCTCTGCATTCGATTATCACTGGTTTTAGTAATAACTTAATACCTAGATCTGAAAGTAGAAGTCTAGGAAATGGCCTGGTGGGCCGGATTCGTCCCCTGGGCCTTGAGTTTGACACATGTGCCTTAGAGACTTGCCCACAGTTTATGCAGGGTGCTTCAACAAATCTTCATCAGCACATCTTGGTATAGTGATAATCTTGTCCTTTATTTACACAAACGGATGTCTGTTGCTTTATTTAAATAAAGGACAAGATTATAACTATACCGAGGTGTGCTGGTAAAGTTCTGTATTTCCTGCCCTTTAGCATCAAACTTATGAACATCTAATGCAAATCAAGTTGCCTCTCAGTTAGCAAAGTATATCCAACAGTTTTCGTGTATTTGCAACCCTGCACATGAATTCCTGGGAAGCCAATTGAGACAGTTAAAGGAGAACTATGGGGCCAGGGCTTTTCCCCATAATTCTCCTAAGGGTAATGGGAGGACACACACTAGCGTCCTTCCGTCACCCAAAGCTCAGTATACTGCAAGCCAAAGCTACAGCTCGCGGTATACTGAGACGCCGCAGCCAGAACGGATCCCAACAATGTTGTCTGGATCCACCCAGCTGTGTGAGTGATAGCTGGCTCTGCCTATCTAGAGGCAGAGCCAGCTGTACCCGCCCCCTCCCCCGTCCGTTCCGCCAGTCAGTGCTGGAGGATCGGTGAGGGGGAATCCCTGCAGGGATAGATCGAGAAGTGAGCTAGCGATGGTATGTGTTCGCTCACTTCCCGATCTACTGAGCTGACCTGTGACAGTCTCACTGATCTGAAAGTAGAAGTCTAGGAAATGGCCTGGTGGGCCGGATTCGGCCCCTGGGCCTTGAGTTTGACACACAGTTTCATTGTCGCAGGTCGGCTCAGATTATGAGGCTGAGTGAAAATCATTCGCCTCATAATTCTCCTTTAAGCAAAGGGTACTGTATGTGACAAATTTACCACTGTGGATCAAACAGATCCAGTTAAGAAGAGGTCAGGGTAGATTTTATATTATCACAGTGCTACTTCAGAGCAGCAGAGGGGGAATTTATGAATCAAGCTTGGAGTAAAGATCGGTCTCCTAATCTGTCTTGCTGCTCCTGTTTTGTATTGCCTTGCTTTGGAAAATAATTTATATAACCAGTAGTTATAAAAGGAGAAGTCAGCATTAGAAGACTACATATTTTATTACCGGCACAGATTTTCTTTAAAAGAGCCTGCTGGCTTTTAAATTGCCGCATCTGGCTCCCGAATTCTGCTTTCATTTGTCCAACCCTGCTATATTTTTTAATATTCTTAAATATTAATAATCATTCTTCAAATAAAAATATAATTTAGTTTATTAACCCTGCCATACTAGCAGGGCAAAGCAACAGGGTTTACTTTAATAGCTCTCTCATCAGCATTGCATTTGGCTGTTGGGAGGGAAGTAGTATATCTTTCGGTGCCTCTAGGTATGGAGTGTATAGTGTATGTATAGTGACCCTTTAAACTGTACCTGTAAAAATGTTCTTATAAGGCTAGAAAGATTATACGTTTGTCTTAAATATATCTTGCAATATTCATGTATGGAAGCATAACAATATGCCAGGCAGAAGGCATATGAAAATATTGAGGACTATGAGCTGAATCCACTTAACCTGTCTACACAAATGAATGCTAAATAAACTGAGGAAAATGGAAACTGTGAGGTGCATGTATGCGCCTAGGGAAATCTGTCTCAAAATATGATTCTAGAATAATATTCGCATATCCTGTGTGATATCACAAACATAAAACACAGCAAGACTTGCTTCTACCTCATTGACTCCATCTGAGACAGTGAAGGTGAAATCATCTGCATGTTTCTCCTCGGTGCTAGTGTGAATATACTGGATGCTTCGTGATTCCAGGTCCGCCTGGCTGAAGCTGCTAATTTTTATACCTGCAAAAGAGAAGCCAAGGAATGTTATTGTTTGCTATTTAACCCCTTCATGACTGAGCTTGTTTTTGGTTTCTGTTCGTAAATGACTGACACACTTTTGACATTTTTGCTGTGTGATTCTTCCACGTCAGTAATATACTTTCTTACAAAGTGCACCCACACATATTATATATTGTTTTTTAGAGGACAGATAGGGCTATATATTTATATCACATATGTGTGTCTAACGCCTCACTTAGGACAAATACAAATTAAAAAAAGAGGAAAAAACGTAAAAAAAAACTTTTTTTCCCAGTTTTGATTTGTAGTATTTTTTTTTAACAAAACCAGCACAGCTAAAAAAAAATGCAATACATACATTCATTTATTTGTCCCTTATTTTTAATTTTTTTACACTTTTCACTATTTTTTTTAATTTATTTACACTTTTCACTTTTTTTATACTGACAAATTTTATTTATTTAATTATATCAGGCAGTCATTGTGAATTAATCTCACTATTACTGCTTGATAAATTAATACATTTTTTTTATTATCAGGCTGCTTCAAACTTCAGAACAGCCGATAATAAGTTAGTGACACTGATCCTGCAGCAGTTCAGGATTCAGCTGTCAGTGAATGTTTCAGAAAACTTAAACATTCTACTTTCAAGAATAGATACATTATGTGTCTAATACATAACATTTTGTATCTATTCTTGAAAGTCAAAAGATAAAAAAAAAAAAAGCCAGTATAGCTTGAGAGAGATATCTCTCGATCTATACGAGCTGTCAGAATGCCGGCAAAAGCCGACCGCTTTGCTGTGACTCTCAGACACCCGATATTAAGGTATCGGGTGTCTGAAAAAGGTTAACCCTTTCAGTAATGGATCTCTAGATAGTTAGACATCCATTACTGAAAGGTAACCGCTGATTCTCAGCGGTTAGCAGCCTTCTAGTGCAGCAAATAACTTGTCACGTACGGTGTACGTGACGAGTCATTTGGTCCCTTTGTGGCTGGACGTACAGTGTACGTCTCCCGTCACGAAGGGGTTAAATGAAAAAGCTACACATACAAACACACCCTAATCTGGTTTTTGTATTGCCTTGATCTACTGTTTTCATCTGCAATGATCATGCCTGGCACATACCTAACCAATTGCAGAGAAAGTGCCAAATGCCCCCCTTTGTATACCGTATATACTCGAGTATAAGCCGAGATATTCAGCCCATTTTTTTGGGTGAAAAGTGCCCCCCTCGGCTTATACTCGAGTCAGCGCCAGCGCGTCTTCTTACTTACCTCGCCGAGCGTCACGTCACTGCTGCTCCGGTGTGCGGCGCTCCGAGAATATTTGTGGAAAAAATACAATCAGCCCTGTGCATATTACAACCAGGTAATCAGATCTTAGATGCATTGACCCATCCCAGCCAGTGGAAGGGCAGGGTTTAAGTTTGCAAACATCCCAGGTAATCAGACTTTAGATGCATCGACTCATCCCAGCCAGTGGAAGGGCAGTGTTTACATTTGCAAATATCGAGCATTCTCTGTACAGCTGTGCAAGCTGGACCCTAGTATATAATATTTAATTTAATATTACATTTGTCATGTGTGCACAGGGCAGCCATTATCCTCTATGACTGTGCTTAGTGCAAATGTAGCTTTCCAGACTTTTCTGCCTGGAAAATTCAAACCCTGAAATGTCTGATCTAAATTCTTACAGGGTTATTCACAAAGCTGCCGAATGCAGCCGAGTGAATGACCAAGCCGGGGTGAACAGAGCCGAACAACGTATGGCTGATTTCAGCCTTACATCGGCTGAGCCGAAGTGCAGAGGGACTTCGACTCAGCCGATCCAACATCTGGATCGGTTGAGCCGAAGCTTTGGCAGCTCACTCGCTGCTGTTCGCCCCTATTCTCATAGAGGCTGAACGTCACTGAGTGAATAGCCAAATGCCACTGAGCGGAATTCGGCTCGGCTATTCTACTCCAAGGTACTGAACAGAAAACAAGTGTAAGAATGTGAAGAAAAAAAAATGGGCAGAGCTAGCGATGACAGCTAGTTCCGCCCAACTGTTTCCTATTGGCCGGCACCGGCTAGAGTCTTCTAGCAGGTGCCGGCCAAAGAATAACTGGGCGGAGCCGGCCGTGACGTCACGGATGGCTCCGTCCAGCTGTCATTTGTGGGGCGAACAGCAGGCCGTTGGATTTATTATAGCAGAACTTCTCTGAAAGCAAGTTCTGATTTTAACTGCTTTGCACCACATTTTATTTGTTGTATTTTAAATACAGATGTACTAATGCTCCCAATGGAGTTCGTTAGTATGTCAAGCAACATAATTAGCATTATTAGTATTCACTACTGAAAGGAATCTCACCTTTCCTTCACTCTTCCGCTACTCTAACCCTCTGCTTTACTCAGCCACTAAGCATGGGGACAGGAGGCCCTATGTAAGCTCAAAGTTGCTCTTGTCAGAGCATAAACAGGACTAAGGACTCTCTCCCTTCCCCTATGTGACAACATTGGACAGCACATGAGAGAAAGGAGAGGGAGTTACATATCCCCACATGTTCTTCACTTCCTGCAGCTGAACAGAGTGGACAGAGAATGGGATATGGTGCCGCTCGGGGACAAGGTATGCCTGATGTATTCTGCATAATACAGCATGAACACATCATTGGATGTCTTTCTTTGAGAGGCACCTTTGTTATTGCCAAGTGGGATGGGCTGGAGACACAAAATTCTGCAAGATAGTAACAATACTGGAGTTTCTCAGACATATAACCGACCTGAAGGTCATTTAATCCACTGCGGATTATCCAAAACTAAAATATAGGGGTCTATTCACGAAGCAGCCGAAGGATCTAGCCGTAGCTCCGGCTAGCTTTGGCCCCAGGACCCCTTCGGTCACAATAGCCCGTACAGCTCCCGAACTTAGCCGAGCGGCTCTGTCGAGCCGAAGGCATATGCCTCGGTTTGGCTGAGCCGCGCTGAAAGCCGAAGCTGGCCGAGCGGCCGGCCGACACCCTGATTCTGACAGCTGGGCGGAGCCAGCCGTGATCTTACGGCTGGACAATTTGCAATAGCCAATAGTAAACTAGCATTGCACCCGCCCTCTGCCGATGGACCTGATGGAGAACTGCAGCAGAGGGCGGGTGCAATGCTAGTTTACTATTGGCTACTGCAAATTGAAATAGCCAATAGGAATCTAGCAATGCATTCCAATGGGCAAATCAGTGTTTATCTCCTGGGCGGCCGGGAGCGGGAGACTCCCGGATCGCCGGGAGAGTTTTTGTGAGCATGTTCAGCCGACCCGAAGCCACGTGAAGCCACCCGATGTATGGCTGATTTCAGTCAATAAACGGGTGAAATCAGCCGTACCAGCCTGAAGTGAATAGCCGAAAAGCGTTCGGCTCACTTCACTTCAGGTCGGTCTTTCACTCGGCTGCCTGCGGCAGCTTAGTGAATAGACCCCATAGTTTTGGATAAAGTTGACCTTTAAAATCAACAAAGACCAAGTAAATCAATAATTTTAGACAGTAAATGGGAATCTCAGTGAAAAAATAAACAAAAATATGGAGATAGACATTCATCCAGCAGACAATGCAGTTGCATCTAAAACCAGTACAAAATTTAAGACAACTCATTTTAAGAATGTGTTTTGTAATGTAGGTGCCTACTTTAGCCTGGGAAGGAGACAATACCTGGGGAACCCACGTGCTCCAAGCGGCCCAGACTAGGCTGTCTAGTGATGTGAAACAGAAGCTCTCTAGGTTTGCTGTCCTGATCTGTGGCTGACAGTTGCTGTGTGGTGATTTTCTTCCAGGAGTTTTCGTCCAAGGTAAGACCTTTGTTGGCAGTAATTGATGGCGGCTGTCTGTCCTCTGCAAGAATAATGAGTACAACAAACCATGCTTAGCAGTCAGATTTACAAGCCACTCAATAAATGCCTTGGTAAGGCATAAAAGGTTAAAAAAAAAGTTACATCTTAAAGTATCAGCATAAATTGCAGCAATGCTTTAGCCTTTTAGATACCTCTTGGAAATTTGCTTGAAATAATAAAGGGAACCTGTCACATTCAGGATAAATGTCATTAAAAACAGCTTATAGCACACAATGCGCTGCCCAAAAATATCATGATGCCACTGTCACTTGTCTGACAGCACTGAGCTCCGGCCGAAAGGAAGGATTAGTAAGGTCTGCACCAGACCTTACTAATTAACCCCTAGATCACCAGGGATTGTGCAGGTGATGGGATTTCTTTATCTGCGGGGGGACGGGGGAGGATGACGAGGGGGGTGTATT